>NC_051183.1:138340585-138388824 GCF_013339695.2 Rhipicephalus sanguineus | reverse complement strand
GGCAGGACAGAGAGTTTGCCATACTAAGACATGCTGGCTACCCTGTGCTAGGCAAGGCCCGGGGGAAAGGGGAATATAAATACGCATATGACCGGCAAAGCTTCGAGCGCCGCATCACTGTATGTTCGCCGGGGCCGAGTTCTTCGTGTTCTACAATGCCGCCACCGAAATCTTTTTAAGCAGCTTCTTTAAAAAAAAAAGAGGAACCTTTCCCCAATCGTAGAATTGGGGGCAAGCGAAGCTTTGCGTGCGCGTGCCTGACGTACCCCTATTGTTTCTTTCTTTCTTTACAGATAGCGGCCGTACCCGGACGGCTATTGTTGGACTTAATCGGCATGGCGTCTTTCACGTTCTTTCCAGCGTTTAGCGCGTTCACATTGAGACATTCGGCGGCGAGAGCGCGCGGAATCCGCTTCGGCGGCAGAGAGATCCGCCGGAAAAGCCCTTTCCGCGCCTCTCGGTCGAGGACCGACATTTGCGGCAGCTGCCGCCGGATTCCCTCACCGCGAACCAATCGAAACGCGAGTCGAACATTCGAAAAATGGTGTGCTTGTGATATCGCAGTCGACGAAGCCCGTAGGCACAGCGAAGTCTTTCGTAATCATCCTGTAGTTCTCGACAACTGCCAACTGTTGTCGCGATTAGCATCTTTGGAATACATCATCGCGATCTCGCAGAACGGGTAGCATTATCTGGGCTCGACCAAGCTTCTCGCGTCTTGGAAATCAAGGCGAACCAATCACAACTGCTTGCGTCGTTTCTTGTTCGGCGAATGCATGTTTTTCCTCGTCAGACATCGCCAGAAAGTTGCTTTCTAGCAGGCCCAGCAGCTCCACGACCCTGCTCCTGTTTATACGCTTCGTCATAACGAAACGCGAACACAACGCAGAGCGCGTCGATGCCAGCGTTCCTTCACGCGGAGGAACGATGACAACTAGCCGCCCAAATTTCGGCGCTGTGGTTGGTAAGTAGTGTCAACAATGCGGAATTTTGGCGGCACGAGAATTCCGGTCACTGTGGCCGGCGGATTCCCCAATGTGAATGAGCCATTAGAACGGTCCAACAAAATGACCATCGCACGATCATGGAAAGCGGGTTAGCAATTCGATTTTCTTGAAGTCCGAATATTCCTAAAATGTGCAATTCCTGATTTCGACCTTAGCGTCGTCCAGCAGATCGCTTTTTAATCCGCTAACAAGAAATATTTCAATGAAGCGCCCATAGCAAAAGTAGTGCTTCCCAATTGTTCTTTTTTTCTTTCTTTTTTTTCATTGTTTGTAGAACGCGTTCGTATGATTCAGTTCAGTTCATAATAGGAAGGCATGGGCGCGTGGCTTATTGTTGAATGCCGTCGCTTTCGGACCAGGGGAACCAGGGGTCCAATTCTAGGCCCGGAAAGAAAATTTAAAAAATGCGAAGCATTTTTTAGCGAACCTTCGGCACTCCGAGCGTTTCTATCTATCTATCTATCTATCTATCTATCTATCTATCTATCTATCTATCTATCTATCTATCTATCTATCTATCTATCTATCTATCTATCTATCTATCTATCTATCTATCTATCTATCTATCTATCTATCTATCTATCTATCCGCCTCCGTCTGGGTGCTTTCATGATCGCCTCATTCACTTGGTGTAGACCAAAATTTGCGTGGGAGAGTAAGAGGATTTGATGAATGTGACTGTCGTGTAGTGATGCAGAACTATCGGTAAATTGACTATCGATAGCATCGATAGTTTTTTTTTTAAACTATCGATATTGTAACGAAACTATCGATAAACCTTCGATGGTACAATCAGTAGTACCATGACGAATATTACGAGCGATATCACTGCCACGTATGTTTATTGCTTTGTTTTCAAGTATTCGGGTACCACCCACAAAGACGGTTAGCAACGTTTGACGCAGACCGCACCGTAATGCTTGAGAAGCCTCACGATTGTTTGAGATCATTCTGCTAGGATGACGCGCCAGACGCGAATAGTCGTTTATTCGAGAGCTTACGCGAACACCAGAAATAGCGCTGGAAAGTTCGATGACTGATGGTTAAAGACGACGCGTTCCACCGATGGTCAGATTACTCGACGACCGACAACAGTTCTCGCCGCTATCAGTGTGCAGCTTGTGCCACTTGTATTTTGAGTTTGGTTTTCTGGGCACAAGTACGCCCAAGTATGGAGCCCCGTATTTCCCATTCTTGCTGCAGCAATCTTCACCGTCACAACCACGTGACAATACTATCGATAGTGGTGTGAATTATGATGATGTTGTTGGTTGGCCATAATGCCAAAAGATTTCCGATAGCCTACTATCAGCTTCGCTTAATGTATGAGCAATTTTTGGCGAGGGGAATAAATGAATTCCAGAAAATGCGGAATTTAGCGTAATTTGTCGATCAATTATTTCATATTCAAAAGCAACCAGGTACACCTTACAATTCACAAACTTAGTCCTTGATAGTTTTGTTATTTTGAAATCATAAAATTCAATATACATTGGAAGCCGCGCAGTTCCACCACATGTAACGGCTTCTTTTCCACTACAGCTGAAATTTATTATCATTTGTCAACAAATCACTCTAGTGAAGAACACAAGAATGTCAACTTTCTTGCCCTTCAGCCTGCTCCTCCGGCTCCACTATGTACCACGCGCGCGGGAAGCCGAGTTTATTCTGCAATGAGTTCGCGCTGTTGAATTTATACTATCGATAATGCCACATAATTTAATATCGAATTGTTACAGATAGTTTTTTTTACCATCGATAGTTCGCAGTGACTCGGCTATCGATAGTTCGATAGTACCATCGATAGTTCTGCATCACTACTGTGGGGTCGTGACTTGAACAACCTGAAAATCCTGTCGCGTACGTCGTCAAACCCTTTCCTTCCGACACGTGGGGCACATACCCGTTTACCACGGGTCGCGGTGTACGGTTATGCTCCACAGGTGATTGACAGTTCACATCTCCCAGGAACGGCGAGAACATGTAGACGTTGGTAATTTCAATGCGAGAGCGTTAAGAGAAACCGACATCGGCAGCGTTGACCTGACGAATGGAAAGAATAAAAATTAGGATCGCAGCAGGAATCGAACCCAAGCATTCTGCGTGGCAATAAGGTATTCTACTACAGAGCCACGCCAGGTATAAACTGGTTTGGAAAAACAGCCAATATATATAGGCGTAATGTCGGTGCAACATCAATTGTGGTTGTGGTGCTGGCTATCGAATTTTACAAGAAAGGAATAAACACTGCATACGTACCCCTGCGATACAGGCGTCATGTCAGATTAAGGTCAGTGGTTGCAGTGTTGGCTCCGCTAGCAGCGTAATGAACGTTACATTTGTATTGCTATGATTCACAAGCTGTATTGAAGCATTGCTCGAACCCGGAGGCATACAATAACGAAAGTTACGTATGATATTCACATTATTGCACCATAAAGTGCACATAGTTTCGATAGTACTGCCGTACGCACTCTAACGTGAGGGCTGACGTTACGTCGCACCATAAGTTACCCTTTAAACGCCAGTGTTGTGAACGTGCCTGGTAAGCCCACAATGTGCACACAGCTACTACGATTACAAAAACAAGCCGATGCACCTCGTAACGCTTGGCTCAAAATCGTAAAATACAGCATAGAAGTACTCGCTAACTGCTTCGAATGAAACCGATTCCCACAAGGCGTGGGATCTGCCGAATTTTTATTATTTCGTTGGTGTGGGCCAGCTGTGGGTGAGCAGAGTTTTTCTGAACACCATCACGGGCTACACAGTTCAGTCAATGCAAGCTTCGCTTGAAAAGTAGCGATAGTATCAAGCTTGGCTCAACGCGGCCGTTCACTTCTTCATTGTAGCGTTCGTTCGAAAAAAAATTGGCCGCGTATCTGCGTGCTTCACTGCAAATGTCGTCTAAAGACGATAGAAGAGGCGCTGCGTGAGATATGGACGCCACCTGGCAATACGTCGGGAAACATGAGTGCTGTGTTGCGGGCTGGTAGTCCCGGCGCAGCAGCAGGCGAAGACCGGCGGTGACCAACGCGACCGGCGGGGACGCCAGCCAGTCCAAACGCGCGGTTTGGCGCGAAGCGCCGAAGCAGAAGAAACGTCCGCACTCAACGAGTACCCTCCACACTCTCTTTTATTTACACGTCGCCTGGGTAAAACAGGAATGCCAGAGCGGCGCCCCATGGCATTCGTACAGTGCAATACTGAACTGAAACCGAAACACAACAATGAGCTCGTGCAGAGCGCACGGAGGAAGGCATACTTCAGCGCAGTCGCATTTTCAGCGCAGGTTAAGAAAGTAGGGTCTCTAGAATTACGTATCTATGTATTTTCTATGAAAGGAACACACCAACTAATACTTACCTAGTGATGTTGCGCCTCAGATATGCGTAATGTTTGCTTTTTGATCAACAATGTACACAAGTATGAACCTAGTCAGCCGTTCAAGATGGCTGGCCCTTGCGCAAGTGGTTCAACTTTGGCCGGGTGGCTGAATCGAGTGACGTGCCGACAAACAGAAAGACAGACAGAGAGACCAAAATTTCTGCGTTTAAGTTCCCCAAGAAAGACTATCGTCTTTAAAAATGTGCTTTGAAAAGTCCATAATCGCTCTCGCCTTCAGGTCGAATTAATTCAAGTGGGGACGCCGTTGAATATTTATACCTTGGCATTTATCCATTTCAGCGTGACTGGCAGCAAGATTTCATATGCACAGCTCTCGATAGATAATGAGACGCATTGCATTCAGAAACTTTCGCTTAAAGGATGTGATGCAAATAGAAAACGGTGTAATGCTGCACCTTTATGTTGAGGTTGCACTTATTCAAGATCAGATAACCCAACTAACCTTCATTATTAAACGAGAGCAGTCGTGCAGGGTCTTCAGTACTGAGTATGGTTACGGTTCGGCGCCGAAGACACCACTCTGAAGGTAGGCATTTCTGTAGAATACCCTGTAGATCCCGTAGTTAAAACAGGCTCGTTAAAGGAACCCACGTAACTGGCAGAGTAGAGTTACTGCATATGCTACCTTTAGGTAGCAGAGTTGCGATACTGTCTTCCAAACGCCGCTAGCAACCATGCATTGCGGAGAATCTGACGCTGGGGCCAATTTTTGTATTTCTCGATGGCGCTGCTGCAGCGAACTGGATTGACACTAGACATTCGCATTAAAGTAAGTCACCGGTCTTCGACACGCCAAACATGTCGACCGGTGACTCGGTAGGCATGTCGCCTGCAAAAACGGAGTGAGTCTTCTCGACATAGCCATGGTTGCTAGCCAGACCTATGCGCAACTCTGCTACCCAAAGGTAGCATATACAGTAACTCTATGGCAGAGGAAATTGAGGCGCCATCTATGAACTGGGATCAGAGTAAAAATCTGCGTTCCGACTGTTTTCTCTCAGCTTTGTGCAGCTCCCTCTCTGCCGGTATCAGCTTCTCCTCCTGGAAGCGCGCTTTCCGCCGCCTTGCTGGCGCCACTGATCTCTACTAAGAGGAGCTGGATGGCGCATCGAGCACGCGGGCGTGGGGCCACCGGAAGCCGCCGTTTTTGTCCCGGAAAAGAGTTTTTCTCTTCTTTTTTAAGCAGTTTCAAGCACCGGCATGGCTCTGAGGTAGGACACTGGGCTCCCACGCAGAGGGCCCAGGTTCGAACCTCGTTCTGTTCTGGATTTTTTTTTCTTTTTCGATTTTTTTGTTATTTTAAGCGATAGTGGTTACGGACACCGGCGGCGGCGGCGAACTACCACGGCGCCAAAAACGGCCCTTGTTGTGATCTCATCACAGCTTTCGCTCTAAAAACCAGCAGCTAGCGACTGAAAGGCTGTGTTATGCGACTGGTTTCGTTTCCGTGCCCAATAAAACATGGCCGATTGAGCTTATGGGATTGTCAACAGATGGGGCTCTACATTTTGAATATCCCCTATTGCAACTGTAATTGCAGTAGGCAGCCTAGGAGGGTTCACAACGGTGAACTACTTCGCAAAGTAACACGAACAAGTGCACCGAAAAGTGGGTACGCTCGCACGGCCCAATGAAGTCACACACGCAGCAGCGGTGGCGGTTGTCGGCGGCTGTGAGTCGAGCAATGGAGCGACCACGCCCTGCGGAGCGCGCGTTGTTACTGACGTCGACGTCTAACGTAGCCGAAACGTGGACTGCAGTAGCAATGCTAATAGATGTGTCTTGTGACAATTTGAACAACGACAAGGTATGAAACAGTCTTGTAGTGCATGAGGGTTCTGACCGATGAATGAAACGAAATGCACTGCACATCGAGCATAGGCAAGCACGCTGACACATGTATAAACTCACTCAGATTCATTTCCAAGGTGAGCGAGTAAATACCCACGAGTCTGCAGCAAGATGTGAGTATGAACATGAATGAATACCCGAGTCTGAGAACCCCTTAGCAGCCTACTAGGCGAGTCAGCCTATACATGATTATGAGTGTGTGAAGAAGAAGACGCGTCGCCGGTCAGCAGTATCGCCAACGCTCGCCTCGCGCTGCTGGTCGCTGGGATCTTTCTGGACGGTGCTCTGCCCCGACTCGCTGTGTTTGTTCAGAGCGTCACCACAGGAACGCACCGCCAATAAACCTCTTCTCAGTTGGTGGAGGGTCCCCGTCAGCAGAACCTGGAGCTGCGAAGCAGAACACTTCCGCCCATCGCGACAACGAACGTCGACCAACCGGCCCCGCCCGCCCAGCCCGGCAGCGGCACCGGAGTTCCTCGGCTGAGGGATCCCAAGGTTTTCAGCGGTGCCGATGAGACCGACGTAGAAGACTGGTTCACTAGCTATGAACTGGTCAGCGCGCACAACATGTGGGATGACGCCGAGAGGTTGACCCATGTAGTGTTTTACTTCACTGACGTTGCCGAAATGTGGTATCACAACCACAGCAGCGATATCCCGACATGGTCCGTATTCAAGACGTCTTTCGTCGAAGTGTTTGGCCGACCCGCCGTCCGCAAATTTCGCGCCGAACAACGCTCGCGCACTCGAGCACAGAAGACATTCGAAACGTTCACGAGCCTCGTGAAAAGTTCACGAGAAGAGTTTTAATGGCGGTGCGTTCCTGTGGTGACGCTCTCAACAAACACAGCGAGTCGGGGCATAGCACCGTCCAGAAAGATGCCAGCGACCAGCAGCGCGAGGCGAGCGTTGGCGATACTGCTGACCGGCGACGCGCCTTCTTCTTCAGAAGTGTGACTGCGAGACGTGAATCTATGAACGTGATCGAGTGCGTTTGTGCCCCAACTGTCTTTCACCGAAAGTCATATGACCTCTCCAGTTTTCGAATATCATCATGTGAATGCACGCTGATGTGTGTGCATGTTGGGGGCTCTTGTACGTGGACAAGCATACGTCTACATTCCGCAATAAGCGCGCAGCGGTGTAGATATGGCCGGATGGAACTGCCGATCATCGATCATTATCACGCAAGAGAAATAGTATAACATATTAATAACTGTTGCGGTTTCACGTCCCAAAATCACGACATGATTATCAGGGACACCGTAATGGAGGCCTCAGGAAAATTTGACCACCCGGTGGTCTTTCACGTGCACCTAAATCAAAGTACACAAAACCGAAATAGCGCAGGGTATACCGTACGGCAGTGCTGTAGCTCTCTAATGCTTGTTTTCAATTTTAGCGGGCGTACGAGCGTTATATTTGGAAAACATCACCCAACCATTTATACAACGATTACCCTGCAACTGGGCATGCTTAACTGAGTCATACATTGTACAGGGAATGCGCCAACAAAAGTCCGTTGTCGTGTTCTCCACTTGCACCGTAGTAATACGTGAGGGCGCAGCCAGAAACATTTTATGGGAGGGGTTCATTCAACCATACTTTATGTATGTTCCTGCGTGCGTTTGTATGTGTGCGTGATGTATATGCAAAGTTTAAAAGAATTTCGGAAGAGGGATGTGACCCCCCCCCCCCGCAGACAGGCTGATGATGATGATGGCGTAGACAGGCTGATGATGATGATGATGATGTACAAGAAACATCTAAGAGTGTCTCATTCTCAATTTCGACAATTGCAGACGCAACGCTGCTGATGTTCTTTCAGTTTGAAAACTGCCCTCGAGACGCGCACGACAAAGTGGCCCTAAATATAGGTGTCCGATGCTCGCCTGGCTGTCGACCGCGTTCCCCGCTCGCCCTGTGAGAATTAACGGCCAGGCTAGAGGGAAGACACGATGCGCGTAGCGTTCCTCTTCGCGTTCCACGACGCTTTGAATGGATGGATGCAGGTTACGGCGCGGAACTTTGCCCCAGCTTAAGAACCTGGCGAGTCAGCTCCTAATCCGCCTCGGGCGCTGCTGCTTTCAGTGGTACTGGTGGCGCCACCAACGGCGGACGGTGGCGATAGGTGGATATGCGCGGCTCATAGAAGGCGTGGGCAAAGCGCCTGTTACTCTCCGATTTTCTATTCTCTGTTTCATTCTGGTTTGATATTTGTACTGCCGGCGCTGCTCCACTAGACAACCATGCCGTCTGTTACGTCGATTGTTCGATATTATTTGTTTTAAAATGACAGGCCCGTTTTTTTATGCGTGCGCGCTATGCACTGCGTACGTTTCTTACGCGCATGTGTCCAAGTTGTTTGCGTGATCTGTTAACACATATGAAATAAAAATTGTTGCAGTACAAAACAGCATTCTTGTTTTATTGAACACCCCAAACAGTACAACAACAATGACTATGACGGCTGTATGCCTGCTTAAGAAACGCACAAAAGACACGCGATTTTATCTTCGCCCAACACTCGTAGCACTCATCTAGGCCAAGAAAACCAAAATCTAACTTGCTGAACGTTTTAACAGCCGTCACACAGCTGCATAATAATGCGTGAAAGTACTGTAGCAAATGACCAACAAACATTCACACAGTGTTTTTTTTTTTGTTCACAGACCGTATTAACATATGAGAAAGTTCTAACTGCATTGCAATCACATATTTCGGAATATCTAACCACTTTCACCATTGAAGCCACAATCCTCTAACACATGCGCTTTAAATTGAGCATGGCATTACTCAGACTTATATAGGAAATGCGCACGCGTGTAATGTATCTCGTATGCTAGATTCTCCTTTGGTACGTGCAGCTCAAAATAAAATGCGATTCTAGAAGTAATGTTCGTGGAGTAGCGAGCATATAGCAGGACAACTACTTACAGCTTCACTTACCTTTGCAAAAACGGTATTCCAATTGCAATTCAATATTAACCGACGCAACAACGATAACAACACACTTGTTGCACACAGGCGTACCAGGTTGACGCGCGAGGCCAAGTGCGGTATTTTAAGTGTAGCACAATCGTGCGCGTACAGTACACTAGAATATTCTGGCACAATGTCGTCAAGCTTGCCGTCACTTCAGCGGTTCCCACGATGTAGCACCAGTTGACGTCCTCGCGTCATCAAACTGCTGCGACGCCGAGAACTACGCACAGAGGTGACTTGGAAAAACGCGGTCTTGCAGGAGGCCATCTTGTCCCGCAACCAACGGACAAAAGTACACAACTGAGGCGTCTGAAACATTGCCGTTGACGAGATGGCAGCTGAACGAAATCAGGGCTCATCGTCCGACGTGTGGCCACCGCCTTAACACAATATTAACGTTGCAACGTTCAAGGAAGACGCGACGAAAGCGATGAGCCCAGCCGGTCTTGTCGGGTGCGCTACAGCACAGTGCACAGCGGGCGCTCTCACGGCCACCGAAAGAAATAAAAGAAAGTGTAGAGAGGGGCACCTAGGAGCATCGCGTATCGGTGGAAGCAAGAGGAAATGTTGCGTCGTCGGTGTGGCGTATTGTCGAGAGATGGCGCTAGTTTGTTTTTGCGCAACAAAATCGCAAACTTCATTCAAAATGCATGAGATCCTATGAGGGGTTGGGAGAGGGCACAACCGCCTTAGCCGAGCGGTGGCGCCACCATACCGATGCACGAGGCGGATACCGACGAAACGGCAATTTCGCCGTCCCCCCCATCTACGAATGGAACCGCCCGAGCGCGACGCCCGCATCGAGCTCCCCAGACAACCAAGACAACGCCCTATCTGGATCGCGCGTCTCGGCGTGAAAGGTACTACGTGTCTGCGTTGCCTGACGAGCCTTCCCGTCGACCCCTCCGCTCACGGCAACAGCGGCCGGATTCAGTTCAACCTCTGGTTCAACTTCACGCAACTGCGGGGCTCTTACAGGCAGGTACTTACATCGACATCTTCATTTTCCGTTGCATGCTGTCGCACTAGCCCTGATGAGTAATAATTATGTCGCGGAAAGGGGAAATACGCGGCAGTTTTCCGTTGCCATACAACTGTTCTAGGCCTCTCGGTTATCGCAGCCGGCTCGTTATTTCCCACTGATCTTCGTGCACCTCGAGTACGGTATTTTACTCCAAAGTATGCTTATTTTCTGTGAATTGAGGGCGACGCTTTTTGAAGAGGGTTAGTGAGAGCCCTGTAGGCACGCGGCAAGTGAAAAACTCTCCCTAGGACGCATGCGTCGAATTCGAAAATGGTCATGGATCTTTCTAGAAAAAAAGGACGCGCCCAATATGGCAGAGGGGTGGCCGGCTAGGAGCACTGTTCGCCAGAGTTTCGGCTATTCGCCTTGGCTGGAATGCAGAATCTCTGCGTTCACGCAAGCGATTTCATGCGTTGCATAGTCGCTTTTATAAAGCTGTCTGAAGCTTTCGTCATAACATGTAGAACGAGGATGGCATAGCGTTGGAGATGTCGCCCCTCGGTCGTCAGACGATGTAACAAAGCCACCTCCCTACCCTTAATATTCTATTCTCTCTGTGCTCTTACAATTGTCTGTTCCCATTACCTCGTGTTTATTATGCTTTAAACACCTGCCGTGTTACTATTGCCTTTAAAAAAAAAAGAATCTCGTTCTAACTATTTCTGTTGCTGCGTCGTACGCGAAAACATCAAAACCACTTTCGTAAAGTAAGATGGTTGAATGCGAATCTTTCTTCCTTGCAAACTGAATCAAAATCCGAAGCCAACGTCCACGCAACGAATCCAAGAAATGTTGAGCGACCCGATGCGATGCATATGTGATGTGACTACTTGTTTAGGATTGTATTTTCTGAACGTTGAAGTAGAATGAAGACACATTTCGTTAACTAGCGTAGCCTTTATTTTTAGATCGCGTGCACGCACACACTCACACTTTGACGCACGAGAATACTTTTGCACAGTAATGCCTTGCGATCGCTGTGGCAGTGGTCAGGGGCTCTGCCATCGTAACGTGACACAGCTTGCTTGCATACGTGAGATCAATGCAAGAACTGTGTTGCGTCGTGGGTCTCTGCCTCGTCAGTTTCGAGTAGCGATCTAGCTTGACCTAGCTACGCCACGTTCGCGCTCGTGCTTACCTTCGCGTACGGCAGCCTTTTCTTGTGCCATGCGTTGCACCCGCACTCTAGCCATGGTGACCGTCACCATGGCTTTCACGCAATGCTTTCACGGACGCGTCCGTGAAAGCATTGCGTGACGCGCGTGATGCCATGCGCATATATAGACAGTTTGTGTGGGTAGCCTGGCCGTGCACTTCCCATTGTTCTTATCGGTATAACTGCGAGTGGGAAATGTAGTGTTTTAGGATATGTATGTCGTGCGCAGAGGTGCAACAGCTGCGCCAATTCGGCCAATTTGATGCAGTTCCTTATTTTTGCGCGAAGCTGAGCCGAAACCGTGAAATTTGTTGAAATTGCGCCAAAATGCCCAACCAGCTTCAAAATTTTCTCAGTTGCGCAAATTTTAGCGAGAAATGTACGCCTCCTTGGTCATTTGCAATGTGGTCATCGTCATCGTCCAATACAGACGCGCAGACCCTAACTCTAACCTCCTTTGAAAGAAAACAAGGAAGACAAGTTTCACCGCAAGGACAAAGCAGTGAATGAGATAGCAACAAATTGCATTGTTATACGAAGTGAGGCTGGCATGTTGGGGGGAATTGCGCTACAGTTAACTGGGACTTAACAAATCTAGAGGACGGACGAACGGAATGGACACGACAAGCGCAATTCCGTTCGTCCGTCCTCTAGCTTTGTTAAGTCCCAGTTAACTGTAGCGCAATTCCCCCCCCCCCCCAACATGCACAACCAACTAGACCAATTTCTAACTTTGCTGAGGCTGGCAGCATACTCTTTCGTATCCGATCACCCGTAACTCTACAAAACGCTGTAGTAAGAGAATACGGCTGCTCCAGGGAAAGATGCTCTTTGTGCACTGTGTCTTCGCCTTGAGAGCGCAGCACGTAGAAGGGTATACGAGCCGCCCGCTGATGGCTGCCGAAATAGCGCGCGCGCCAGCGATCGCGACCGCGCCCTTAGAATCAAATTTCAATGTTGCTGCTCGAGTGACACCCCCCGCCCCGCCCGCCTCGCGTCTTTTCATGCTCGTTCAACGCCGGCGGGGCGTTTCCTCTCTGCTTCGACGGCAGGCCTCCCGAGCGTATGTGGTGTAATCGCGTGCGCCTTCCGAGCGACGGAGATGGGGCCGGCTCGTTTGATCTCTGCTTCAGCCACGTACGTCGCGGGCGCGCGCGCGCTTTTACCCGCGGTAGAATATACTATGTGCGGTGGGATGTTATCAATTTGGGCTTTATACGGGACATGACGACAAAAAGCCCTCGAGAGTTCCCATATAATTGCTATCGCAATGAAAAAGTATAGTGGTTTTCAAATTTCCTGATGTTTGTTTTATTGCGTTCAGAACGCTTTTAAGCAACTTTTGCTGCACTATACCACTATAGTCCTGTCTGCACTATACTCCTGTCTTATGGCAAAGCGTAATAAGATTTATAAGGGGCTGTTAGCACTAGCTCTGAGGGACACAGCACATTTTGTACCTTAATTACTCATTCGTGCACGCACCGTGTAATTACGAGTACTAGTATGATCGCTGACGTCTAAAAATTATTGGCAATAATTTGAAGCTGCTGTGTATGGCGTTTGTGCGGCCTTGAGAAACATATAGACACAAACGTGCGCCAGATTTCTTTTTTCTCCACCCCCACTTGCTCCTGCTTTACGAAGCTCCCCAATTGCGAGGTTGGCAGGTTTGCAGGTCCACATTAGCATTTGCGTTGCCTGTCGAATTATTTGACAGGCCGTGCAAATGCCAATGTGGACTTAGTCATTGTTCGCACTGTGGAGTAGCTCAACACACTGCTTTTATTGAAAGAGCACTGTTCACGTGCACTGTGCACGACTTAGCTGATGTTGAATGGTTTGTGCGTATTTTTGTTTTCTTTTTTTATACTGCTCCAAATTCGGGATTTCGTGCTAAAAAATAAGTTTTTGTCGTAACCTGCTCCAAAAGCAACATTTTGCTGCTCCAAAAACTGCTCCAAATTCTATTTGGGCTGTTGCACTTATGCGTCCGTCAATAATTGTTCTATTCTGAGCACGGATAGTGCCATTGCGTAAGCTGGCTTTTCTGCAGAGCGTATTCGGCGCTCACAGACGAACCAGGGAGACACAGAAAGCTTGGCTTTAGAGCCCGGCGCCGGCGAGCGTAGAGAAATCTGGCCGAAGGGTGCGCCGGTCAATGTGTATTTGTCTGAGCCGTCTTCTAACAGTTGATTCTATCTCGATCGTGAGCTTATCGGCAATCAGCCTTTTCTGATATGGCAGTCAGATCTTTTTATCTAGGCGACTAGCCATTCCACGTCGCCACATTTCATTGTTACCTGGATACGAACGCATGACCATCGTCGGTGACTGTAGCAACTGAAGTGTTGCCCTGCTTGGGAAGAAGGGAGGAAATATATGGGGGCACACTTGCAACTCTTGGACCTAGCCCTAGCACAATGCCTTGTAAAATTACATAGAAACTACTCCTTGGTTCAGTGCGCGCCGAAGCTTACAACGTGTTAGTGAAAGCGGATATGCCCATCAGTCGAGTGCTTCTGTGCCTGCCTAAATGTTTGTTGTTGCCTGCTGTAGTCGCTTTCTGCAATATTCATAGTATGAATGCAGAAGGATGGAGGAGCAGACCTGAGGGAAATTCCATGCAGCTCGTCAATGAATTTACCGACGTGGGGCGAAATATTGGAACGCCTAACGAGGGAAGACTCCGGTCGATTTTTGCCCACACGGCTCATTTTCATTTATGACAGACAAGATCAAGAACGTGCCAAGACATACATTTCCTAAAATGGTTTTCTTTAGCATAAAGGGATGCCGAAATTGACAGAATAAAAAAGAAACATCGAAATTTTTTTGGCAAGATGGGAATGTTCCGATAAACAGTTTATATCACATATTTTTGAGGCATTCGCTGTGTTTCTAGAGGATTCTGTCCGCGCGGCGGGTGCGCGCCAGCACGCTCGGAGCTACGCATCGACGGCCGTGACGTCAACAGTCCCCGCAGCGGAAGCAGATCGCGCGATTTCCTGTCCTGCTACTTCCCTTTCTCCAGCACTCCTTTACATTCCCCTCTCCACTTTCCACAAAGGCACTGATGGGTGCCCCAACGAAGAGCACTGTTCGCTACGGGTGCCGTTCGTACTGCTTCTAGAACCTGAGTGGGAGCGGGGCGACGGCTGGCATGATGGGCGCGCCGATTTCCGCTAAAGATTAAGGTCACCATCTCTAGTTCACGGCGCGGCCGATAGACGCTACAGTTTGTAAAAAACGCAATAAATTCATTATTTTCGTCAAATTTATGCCTCAAATCAAGGTTTTGTTAACCAATTTTAGCACCCAAGGTTTCAATTGGGCTGAATATCTCGGTGGTATAAGTTCTGTTCTGTATCCCTTCAAGTCATCGCCTACTGATATCGAACTGTGATGGGTGATCAATTTACTATTTTATTGCAGGCATCCAGCCATGGGCAAAGCCAAAGGACGGACGTCTCAACAGGCCTCCAGCCCTGTCCAAGAATCTCCAAGGAAAATATGCGTGATTAGAAGGCGAGATTCCACCGCATCGACAGCAGACAAAAGGTTAGTTTTCTCTGTGCTTCACACGTTTCTAAAATGTTATAAGATATTTCCTAGTGCTCGTTTTTCAGTCCACGTTACTTTTGAATTATAAGCATTGCTGCTTTCTGTGCCGCATTTTTCGTTCGTGTTTTGCTAAACTTCACCATAGCATGAACAGTCGCAGTTTAATATTTTACAACGTAATACACATTGCAGCAGTTGCGAGGTCATTATATGGTCTCTTGTCTTTTTTACGACGGTAATAACTGGATAAGGTAAGCTGCACATACAGTCACTGATGTGTTTCGATCCGTACCCGATCCGTAAACCGTGCCCGAACCAGAATTTTAGCCGGGACTAAAGCCGAACCAATATTCTCGAAATGGGCCTAAACCAAGACCCATCGTGAACCGAAAAAGATAATAACGGTTACCGGTTCAGCTTAGAAATCGTTCAAGAATACAGGGCGAGAACGGGATCACTACAACATATAGCACGATTCTTCGTCGACTTCTCACGCTAGCAGATCATGACGAACGGGTCCAGCAGTCCACGTGAATGGCAATGCGCTGTAGATATGGGCTCTGAGCTTGCGGATATGTACACCTAGACGCTTTCACTTCTGAACTAAGCCATAGCACTAGCTTTGCTCAGCCGAAACATTGCTCGAAGAAGCTTCGCATAATCTCCACATTCCGAATATGGCTGTCACTACTATCTAGGTCGCCTTGCTATTAAGTCCACTATGCAAAATGTGTCAGAGGACATTTTTGCGAGAATCGCATTTTCTTTACTACGCGTGTTATTTTACTACTGTTGAGTTATCGTACATGATTTCTGTACTATTTACCTACAGGAATTCAGCTGGGACCAGAGCCGAAAGACAGCCATGCCAACCAGCACAATCCAGCTCGGTCCAAGGCTCTCCGGGAAGAAGCGGCGAGAATAGGAGGCAAGGCTCCGCCGCATCGAAAGCAGACAAAAGGTTAGCAATCTGCGTGCACCGCACGTTACTGAAATATTGTAAGACATTTAGTCTGCGCGACTTTCAACCCAGATTTTGTTTTCTTTCTAGATATCGCTGTTTTTTTTTCGGATATTTTTTCGGAGGTACTGACACAAAAATTTTGGGCCGGCGTTTTATTGCTGCAATGTGTTGCTGGGGGCTTCTTAGTCATAATATGGCACATCGTTTGCTGCAGCGCACGACAGATAATTCATTTCAGGCTCTTAATCACCGGCCAGTGTCAGTTCCGGTTTCAAAAACCACAAGCCTCCGGTTGCAACTGTCACCACCTAGCGGGTGCAGCGATCCATCACGTCAGCACACAGAACTGTGACGCACTTCCGCACGGTTCGCGAGCAGCCGCCGAGAAGTAAGCTGCTGGAGCGAACGCGGAAAAAAACATGGCGGCTATGACGTCATCATAACTTGTTGCAGCGTCGTCACGTGAGCGCAGTAAGGGGTCCCGAAGGGTCCCCTTTGAGGGTGTCAGTAGAGCGAGGATGTCGATCGCACACGCAAACGTCAAAATTCATTTAAGGTATCTTCCAAGTTGTTTTGCTGTTGGTATTTTGCAGATGACATACGCATGTTCACCGGAGTCGCCCCCGCAGGCTATCTCGGCCGCGAAATATTGTATCAGTACCTCTTTAAGATGACTGCGGATACAGAATAAGTAATTTTGAAGACATCAAACAAATATCGCATTTCCCTGACTTTTGACAATTTTGGACACATTTCTTGAAATACCCAGTATCTATGTCCTACTTATTATACCCACACATAATGTAGTCAAGGAAAGTATAAGGGACATAAATTAAACTGTTTTGAGGTGGGGTGAGACTTTAAAAGCGAGTTTCAAAATCTCGCTGTACAGCGGTGGTAATAAAAGGTATGGCTATAAGATTCGCAAGGTATTTTAAAGGTAGGTGCAGGTTGCATAGAGCTCAAAATTAGTTTAAAGTTGTGTTTAGTGTTCTTATTTTTGTTTTGCTAGTTGTATGACATGTGTATTTTGGTTAAGATCTGCTGTTTGCAGAGCATTGCAGTTTTGTGCAAAGGCAACTACTAACGCTTTGCATAAGTGGAACTAACATTGTGAGTGTTCAACAAAAACTAGATTTATTATGTTATTTTACGTTTATCGATGTATGAAAATTGCCACTTGTGAATGCTTTTTTTTTCATACTAAAAATACAAGTGCACCTAGGCTACTGATCCTAGTTCCATTTATGTAAACGCCACTAATTAACATATGTGAGAATTTTCGTTTGCTTATGTCTTATAGTTCCCGAGAAAAAAGATTCACAAACTCCAAAAATGTTGTTTGCGATAGCAACCAATTGGAATGTCACACGAAGAACGGCATGCAGCTCGATACTTGCAGAGCGCCGCTCAGGCGCAAAGGAATCACGAAGAGAACACACACAGGACGGCCGCGAACTAACAACGGTCAAAGCTCGACAGTTGCAGCGCGCTGCTCAAACACAAGGAAGGACACCCTAAAGGAACGCACATGTATACACACGACGAGCGCGAACTAACAACTGTCACAGCTGTTACTTCGTGTTTGAGCAGCGCATTACAACCTAACGGTCTTAGTAAAATTTGTTTGAAAATTGCAGCGCGTGTGGTGACCCCTCCGCGGCTCCTGCCGCGCGGTGGCGTTCCACGTATTGTTTACGCGGCGTTCCACATCGCGAGTAGCTACAGAAATAGGCCACTTTTTAGTGTGCGTCTCAAGGGCAGTTTTCAAACTGAAGCAACATCTAGGAGCGTTGCTTTAAAGCGTGCCCTTCGTTCGATCACGGGGGTGATACTGCACACGCTGAAGCACCTCCAAGCTCTGCGTACCGTCAACGTTAAATAGTATATATAAGTATCTCGCTATTAATTTTCCAAACAACCAGTGCCGCGTGCCCGAGTTGTTTAAAGTGGCGTGCTGTGAACCGAGCGGTTGCAGGTTCGAATAGTGGTGGTGCGCTTCGGAAATCTTTCCTTCCCATTTATTTTTATTTGTCTTATTTATATATACTCAGTGTTGGTGGTAACGCGTTACAAGTAACGGCGTTACCGGTAGCGCGATACTTTTTTCAGTAACTTAGTAACGTGCTCGTTACTATATCGGAACTGTAACGGGTAACGTACTTACGTTACCATTTTTTTGGTAACGCGAGGTGTGACGTTACTCGTTACTTTTTATTCCAATTATCTCAAGAACTTTACAGATGTTTTTCATCTCGTGGAAGCTACCTTCCCAGAGCTCTCCCAGATGTTATTTCGTAGCAGTGGCGGATTGCTGTCGGCCCGCGAACCGTTGCACCACGCGTTGGGTCCTTTGTTAGTCGGGGAAGATTGCATTTGGGAGCAAATTTTTGAAATTTCTTTAATGGATCTCTTAGTTTCGGCCACTATGCTATCGAGGTTCAAGTTGTCGTTGATGGTCGATGAATCAAAGCGAAATGTGGTCCTCGTAAGCGTTTCTTGTCTTGCGGATATGAAGACTCGGGGTATAGCGGCCTGCCTTTGCTAAGTGGTATCAAGGAAAACCCGCGCGTTCACCAGCTTTTTCTGAAAGTGAATACAGAAGTACCACAAAGCGTGTCCGTCGAGTGCCTATTTAGCGTAGGTGGGGACGTCTTAACCAAGGAAGGAGGCAAGCTGTCCGACGACAGCTTTGAAATGTAACTGCTTCTTACATTCAGAAAGTTGCAGTTACATTAGGAAGTTTTTCGTGCAATGCTTTGACACTGGTTGTAAACTTCTTTTCGAAAACTAGTTTTGCGCCTTGCTATCTGCAGGTGCGATTAGGTTTCTGACTAATGAATTCCTGAGGAAGCGAGGCTGACCCAGAACAGCTTCGCATGCACAGTCGCATTTTTTGTGGTAATTATGCAGGTTAAATTGAAAAAAAGTTTGCGCCCAGTTACATTTTGCCGGATTTCTGGCATTTAGGCATTATTTGTTGCTACAAGTTTGCGCATTAATTTTGTTAGTAGAAGCACGCCGTCATAATTACTGCAAGTTTGTTCAGTGATGTTTTCTTTGCGGAGAGCGTCGATGGTGGCATCGATCGTCTTCTATTTAATGTCACATTGAGAAAAATAGCCTTACCAAAGTTAGAAGCCACCAAATATAACTGCACAGGCTACTGCAGGCCGATATATACAGTACTGCCAAGGAACGGCAAATTTGTGCAAATTATTCTCGTTAAATCAGTACTTTGGGCTTTATAAAAGTCTTATATTGGGTTCCTGTAGCGAAGAAGCAACGATTAAAATTTCTGATTATCGAGTACCGGCAGAAGTAACGTCCGCTACTTTTTTCGGTAACGGTAACGCGTTAACTTTTTTATCGGTAACGCAGGGCGGTAACGCGTTCCTTTTTTGTTAGCGTAACGAGTAACGTATTATATACTTATGCATATCGGGGACATAACGGCGACGGCAAATACCCACCGAGAGTGTCCATATAATTGCTGTCGCACTGAAACGCAGAAGTTACGTAGTTACACGCGCATTTCCTGTGAACTTGCCAAAGAAAACGCAACAAAAATTATTTTTAAAACCGCGAGTGCCAAAGTTCGATATATTTTCTGAAAGATTAAGAAATTCTTTATCAAATTATTGAAAACTCCCCTAATTAAATTTTGACCAAACGAAGTCTCACCCCACCTTAAGTGCATCGTAGTAATTGTGACGTACATGCGAAGAAAGTAAAGCGGAGGAAAAGACAACTTGCCGTTGGCAGGTCCAGTCCCTACTAGACGCAAGTTGTCTTTGCGTCCAATTTCTTCACACCTATGTCACAATTACTACGATGCACTTACAGGGGCCCTGCAACACTTTTTGAGCAGGGTCAAAAAGCGCTGCCAATCGGTAGTCGAGGCTCCCGAGAACACGCGAGCCAGTTATTATAGCGAAGCGAGCGGCCTGGAATTTGTAATAAATTCTCAAAGTCAGCTGAAAATCGCTCCCTCTTCTCTCTACAAATGATGTATTAGTCCGCAATAAATGACGCGATTGTCGGCAGTTCCACCATTGGCTGATGTTATAATCACGATAACAGCCTCATTATTACCTTCGTTGTCAATTTTGAGTTCAATAAGTAGATAATATGTATGTTTATATTGTGTTATGCCGTTAAAACACCGAACAAACATTAATATTAGCACTTCCGGTCTTACCGACAGCTCGTCTGCTCGTAGTTGCGTGGTTGCGTTTTCTTCACCATGCGCAGTGCCGAAATCGTGAATATTTCTGTGCTTTTGACCATCGCCGGTTGCCGTTGAGAGTGGCAGCCGTTCGAGTGTTGCCTCGTCAGCTGGAAGCTGCATCGTCGGCACGTTCTCACGACCGACCGAGGCAGCGGTGCAGCATTTCTCCGATAACAATGCTGGCGCTGGCTAGTTTAGGATACCTGTGTTCGCTGTATGGCGAGAGTCCCGTTCGCTGTCTGTTCAGTATTGCATCGAGCCGTACCTCGGCGTATCGTCCCCGTAGGCTCACGTTCCAGAGAAACCGCGACACAGCAACCAGACTCGCATTTTCACGGTAGCTGCAGACAGCCGGGGGATCGGTCCGCGCCGGCCCGATGCCCCACGATCCTTTCTTCTAGTCTTTAGTTCTTTGTTGTCAGCCCGCACTCGCTGTGCGCCCGCATTCGAAGAGCAAACAGCATCGAAGTACCGCCACTGGGAGAAGGGTGCACGCAGTTGAATACGATTGAAGCGCGAGCAGTGCGACGAGGCGGTGTATCGGAGTGGGGGTCAAAACCCATCTCAGCTGTCATTCGTTCCAAACGCGCACGCAGGTTTGCGTCCATGGTTGGCAGAGCAATGAAAACACTACGGCAGTTCGAGGTGCACACCCAACATTACCAAACCGACTCGCAGTTTTTAAGCACGCGCGATACACGGTGCGATGGAGACGACGTCCACGCAAGCCGACCGGAAGTGGCGCCACAGACCACGTGGTTGCGCCGAGACGCCAGAGAGAAAAAATACGAAGAAAAAAAATGCCGCCGGCGCTGACGTAATTCTTCGGCGCCTCCTCGCACCTCCGTTCTCCCTCCCTTCACGCCCCGCGCAGCTTTCCGCGCGCTTGCGGCGTTGAGTGGAGGAAGAAAGCTGCGGAACGTGATCTCTATAATTTGGTAACACCACTTAGACTTGACGGATTCGAAAAATTTTTGCGGCATACGACTCGTGAAGAGTCATACGTCAAAAACTGGCCGCGTATCTGCGTGCTTCGCTGCAAATGTCGTCTAAAGACGATAGAAGAGGCGCTGCGTGAGATAAGGACGCCATCTGGCAATACGTCGGGAAACATGAGTGCTGTGTTGCGAGCTGGTAGTCCCGGCGCAGCGGCAGGTTTCACCTGCCGCTGCGCCGGGTCACCGCCATGGCGGTGACCCGGCGGTGACCAACGCGACCGGCGGGGACGGCGGCCAACCCGAACACGCGGTTTGGCGCGATGCGCCGAATGAGAAGAAACGTCCGCGCTCAACGAGTACTGTCCACAAACTCTCTTATTTACACGTCGCCTGGGTAAAACAGGAATGCCAGAGCGGCGCCCCCTGTCATTCGTACAATGCAATACTGAACCGAAACCGAAACACAACATGAGCTTGTGCAGAGGGCACGGAGGAAGACAAGTTTCAGCGCAGTCGCATTTTCAGCGCAGCTTAAGAAACTAGGGTCTTTAAAATTGCGTATCTATGTATTTTCTATTAAAGGAACACACCACCTAATACTTACCTAATGATGTTGCGCCTCAGATATGCGTAATATTTACTTTTTCATCGACAACGTTCACAAGTAGGAACAGCCGTACCAGTTCAAGATGGGTGGGCGGTAAGCAAGTGGTTCAACTTTGGCCGGGTGGCTGAATCGAGTGACGTGCCGACAAACAGAAAGACAGACCAAAATTTCTGCGTTTAAGTTCCCTAAGAAAGACTATCGTCTTTAAAATGAGATTATTCCAATATAACTAAGAAAGGTGTTGCAGGGCCCCTTTAAAACAGTTCAATTAACGTCTTCTATGCCTTCCTCGGTTTCATTATCTGTCGGTTTTGTTTAGGATTTTATCGAGAAGGATCCAAGCACATAGAATTCCCTTCTTCTTTCATTCATAGCGAGGGTCTTGTTCCGGCAGATTTACTGCCTTCAAGTAGTGTGTGAGGGCTTATTGATGAGCTCTCCGCTCATGAAAGATCACGTGCTACGTGAAGCCACCTGGGAAAGAAGTTGTGGGTAGTTTTTACTAAGTCGCACTAGGCTTGCCACAGCGAAGCGCCGATCCGTTGCCACTAGTTCTCCCCGTCGGCCGACACGACTAGCTTCGAGATGCGCGGCTTCCTCCTGGCGGGTACGCAGCCAGGCTATGCACAATAGAACGGAGGGTGCGCGCGATGTCTCTGTCGCTTGGCGTGACTTATCGAGCCCGGATGCGCGGCTTGGCCAGGTGGTGCGGTATCTGGTCGCTAGAAGACGCGGTGCTTGCTTCCTCTTTCTTTTTATCTTTTTTTCTCTTATCTTTCTCTCTCTTTCGTTGATTGTTTCTTTCTGCATTACTCTCTCTCATTCTTTCTGTGCTACGCTTTACTCTCTCCCCTCCTCCTTTCCCTCCTCACGATGACACCTCTCCTCCTCATGCACACTTTCCTTTCCCACCCCTTGCTACACTGAACTGTGCCTGGGGAGAAAGGTGAAGACGACGTTCCGAATGGTCGCGTTTTTCATGTTCTCCGCCTCAAAGGATTTTTCGGCCTTGGGCCGAGGCGCTGCTCAGGCTTCCGCCAGCGGCAATGACTACCGTGTTGTACTGCCTCACCTCCCAACGGTAAGCTGGTTGTGTATTCCGTTTTCTTACATGCGGACTTAACTAGTCGCCCTTACCGGGTTTAGGACTTCAGAGATGCTCTTCGGGACATTATCGACTTGTAGAAAATAAGCTCTGTAGGCTAATTTCAAATGTGACATGTCTGGATGGTCACGTGCAGTCAACGCTGATGAAAACAAAGTTAGTAACCCGGGCTGAATTTTTTGTCAAAAGTCGTTGATGCCTTGTGATTGACGCGGAGTCAACATAAGTAAAGATGAAGCTCCTGTGGGTTCCTGAGCACTTGAGGACGCCTGTATCCGTGAAGCACTGCAAATTTTTTGGGAAGGTAAAGGCAATATCAAGAGAAAGCTGGAAAGTAGCGGACATGGAGCAAATGCGGACGCTTAATCGTGATGTTGTATTCTCCCTTGCTGACAGAGTTCGCATAGGCGATATTCCTCACGCTCTTGCTGCCTGTGGAATGCAAAGCCTCGTTCTGATTCCTGGCCGCCCACCACTTTCCCATCGATGCAATAAGTTTGCACACATCCGTCGAAACTGAAGGAGTCCTCGCTTTGATGACTGTCGACGCTTCGGTCATTCAGCCGAGAACTGTGTCGTTAAATACGCTAACAAACTACGACACCGCACGCAACAACCAGATTATAGCCTACGAGAGCATTTAATGAATGCCACAGAAGTTCTGGGTGTAACAGCAGACACTCCGTCAACTACAGATTCTGCTGGCTTCAACAACGATGTAGAAGTTGCAAGGAAATCAGCCACTGATGCAACAGTTGAATCTTCTGCATTCAACGAACGAAGTGACTCTTCCAAGCAGCTGACCCAAAATGGCTCCGAACAGCCTCTAGCACAAGAAAAAGTCCCTACGCACATTCAGACACAATCTGAATGTGCGTAACAAAACGGGAAGCTTTCTGGCAGAACATTGCAAACAGTGCGGATGGGCGCCCACTTTTGAGAATACGCAATTTTTAGAGAAGGCAAACGGCAAAACAGAACGTGAAATCGTGGAGGCGTTTTTTATCAGGGAAGCAGGAGACAGTTGCATCAGCAAGCCATCTATTTTGCTCACTGACGCTGAGATTCAATATCTCAAAGGTTTCATTTAAATCATTTCCTTTACCGTGTTTTTTCTTGGTCATGTTCTATCTTTCCATCGACTTACTCTCCGTCACTGTTATCGCGGTAAGTGAGCCTGCTCCTCGAAAATGGATTGTTGATTGTTTGTTGGTTTTTTGTGGGTTTATCCTTGTTAGGAACGGCTTTTATCGGTTTGTCACTTTTGTTCTTTTTATATGAATGTGGAAGATGCGTGCACACGGCGTAATTCAGGAACACGTGTTAGCTTTCAGTGAATATGTAGTTTGCATACGTGATGCTTTTGATCGGCGATTTGATTGGAATGGCGTGCTCGGTTTGATGCTTTGTAAAAACGAGCGGTAGGTGCAATAAAGATGTCAGTTGTGAGTTCAGCGCTCGTCTAGTCTACTGTGTTCCTGCGCCCTCGTCCTTTATTGCGCTGCTTTCCTCAGCTAAGCATGTACCAACTGGTCCAAATCAGTCTTGCACGAAAAGGGAGCCGTCACTATGAGTGGGTCATAGTAGGCCTTGAGGCGCTCCACGTTGACTATGTCACGCCCTCGACGGCGCATGTCCGAAGCTGGTTCGATAGGTTCGATCAGGTAGATGACCGGGGATGTGCGCTCGACGACCCGGTAGGGGCCTTCGTATTTCGGCAGTAGTTTTAAATTTTAAAGAGAGGCCAGTTGCAGTGGCAGGGACCGAGAGCCATACGAGCGCTCCAGGGAGGAACGTGGGCGCAGATGTGGTGGTGCCACCGCGAAGGCTCTTCTGCCGCTCTTGTTCGTGCGTTGTAAAGATCTTTGCAGGCTCGCGACACTCTTCGCAAGCCTGGCTGTGTCAGAAATAGGCGCACATTCAGATGGATCCCGCTTGTAGGGTAGTATCATGTCAATGGTGTGCGACGGGTGCCTTCCGTACAATAGGAAAAAGGGTGAAAAACCAGTAGTGCTCTGAGGGGCGGTATTATAGGCGTAGGTGACGAAGGGCAAAATGGCATCCCGATTTGTGTGATCGGCGGCGACATACATTGAGAGCATGTCGCCGAGCTAAAGCGTTCGGTTATGTCATTCATCTGCGGGTGGTAAGCAGTAGTTTTGCGGTGAACAGCATGGCACTCTTTGAGAATGGCTTCGACGACTTCCGACAAGAAGACACGGTCTCGATCGCTGAGCAGATCCTTGGGAGGACCGTGACTCAGCATGAATCGGTGTAGCAGGAAGGAGGCAACATCGCGCGCTGTAGCCTCTGGGAGGGCAGCGGTTTCGGCGTATCGCATTAAATGGTCAACGGCGACGATGGCCCAATGGTTGCCAGCCGACGTCAGAGGAAGTGGTCCATACAAATCGATGCCCACGCGCCCAAACGGACGGTTAGGGCAAGGTAATGGTTGTAGACCTGCTGGCGACACGTGCGTTGCAGGTTTTCGGCTTTGGCAATCGAGGCAGGAGCGGACGAACTTCTGCACGTAGCGGTACATCCCTCGCCAGAAGTATCGTTGTCGAATGCGGTGGTAAGTTTTGGATACCCCAGGGTGCGCACATTGCAGATCGGAGTCGAAGGACTCGCATATTTCAGCACGCAGGCTTCAGGGTATCACAAGTTGCCACTTGCGGCCGTCGGCGTTATAATTGCGTCGGTGCAGTAGGTCGTCACGAATGGCGAAATAGGGGGCTTGACGACGCAACGCACGAGTGGTTGGTGTTGCCGGCGGATCAGTGAGCAAGTCTATCAGCGAGGCGATCCATTTATCCTTTCGCTGCTCCGTAGCGATGGTGTGAACGTCGATGGAAGAAACAGCAATGTGACATACTGAGCAGGAGGCATTGTCGTCAGGCAAGGGCGTCGGCGTCAGAGGGCGTCGGGGCAGCATACTGGCGTCCGTTGAGGTACAGCACGCGGATGTTGTAGTCTTGCAGGCGGAGTGCCCAGCGGGCGAGACGGCCCGAGGGATCCTTCAATGACGACAGCCAGCATAGTGCATGATGATCGGTGACATCAAATGGGCATACATACATCTCCAGTATTGCTCGATATTTTTCAAACAAGCTGTGACATGTAGACACTTCTGTGGTCTTTTTGCAGTAGCTACACTGTTTTAATACCGAAAAGCTCTGAAAAGGAAAAACTTCGCTCTGTCGAAGGTTACAGGTGAATATCGATGTCAAACATGGACTACGTTTTTTCGAAAGTATTATCGAATAGGTTGCATTTTGTGATGTCGATTCTCATTGGGTCTCATCAGACACGTGGAATTTGGGGCCGATCTATGCAAAACAATATAATCGCTGCTCGTACAGTTCTTCAGTTCTGCTATGCTTATCAAAAACTTCTTGTAATGCTACAGGTAGACCTTGCAAAAGCCTTTGATCGTCATTCGTTTCTTTTTTTCTCTTCTGGAACATGCCAATGTTGGCACTATTGTGCTTAAAGGCGTTAGACTTTGTTATAATCAATGTTCGACTCGTCTAATTGTTGACGATCAACTCTCAAAACCTGTTTTTATTTGCTCTTCTGTAAAACAGGGATGCCCAATGTCACACTTCTGTTTGCCCTTTATCTAGAGGCGTTGTGCTTAAGCATAATACACTCCAGATGTATTCACGGCTTCAGTATATTAAGCAATGAAGTTAAAGTATTAGGTTATGCAGACGATGTTGCATTCTTTTGCACAGATAAACTAAGGGTAGAAAATGACTTATCTACATTACAGAAAATTGGCATTCTATCAGGAGCTCGTTTAAATGTCTATAAGAGTTTAGGCCTATGGTTTGGTCCGTGGGGTAGTACGCCGAATCAGTTTGCAGGGACTGCTTGGGCACGAATTCCACCAAAGTACCTCGGTATACGGCTAGATGCGGATACATTCAGTGCGCATTACTGGAAGGAGCGTGTCCCTAAGCTTGCACAACAGGGACAGGCATTTGTTCCCCGTCGCCTTTCAACATTTGGGAGAGCTGAACATGGCAAGACTTTTCCAGCAATGAAGCTTTACTGCGCATTGAAACTTATTCATTGTGAAAGATTTCATGTACAGCGCTTTCATCGAATTTTCACAAATATGACATGGTCTTCGACTTTTGAGCCCATGCGTTGTGACAACATATTCAAGCCTGTTAGAGAGGGTGGATTGGAATTAGTACATCTTTATCTATGGCAAACACTTTCACGATTCTTCATTTTTCGTGTCAGTTCCCATCCTGTAATCCGTTCAATCTTGCAAGTTATATTTGTTGATTCCTTACCCGACTTTGTTGTTTCTTCAAACTTCTCCGAACGTCCGTGTTTGTGGGTATTCGTGCGGGAAGTTTACTTTGCTGTTCGGTTCTTTAAAGCTCGCTTTATCGCAGAATACCTGTACACAGTATCGCGCCTCCGTTGTACCGTTTACTGTACTCCTATCTTCCAGGCCACGATGTGCTGAAACGAGTGGGCAAGGTGTATATCCCCCCTAATTCAAAAACATTCTTCTATAAACTCCATTCGGAAACATTGCCGTTATAAACATGGTTGAAAATAAAAGTTATTTTTGTCCCACCATTCTTTTGGCCCCCTCTGGCTGGGTATTGTTTTTCTTTACCGCGCTGTAACAAGATTGAATATTTTAAGGTGAACGCCTTGCATTCCTGATCAAACGCAAAAATTGACCGTCGGCGTCACGAGTCGGCAGCATGAACACGAGTGACAAAAAAAAATGATCACAGAATGACTTCACCTTATGTCGTCCTCATCACATCACAGATCGCAAAAGTTTGTGACGTCATAACGTCTCGTACATAATGACACCATCACGTTACATCGTCGAGTTGCATTGCCTCCGTAATCGGTGGGTCGATCATGAAGGCAATGCAAAACCAGGTGATGTGTAGAAACCTTGCAATGCCTCTGATCCTGGAGGCAGTGCAAAACTACGTTACGTCCAGAAAGCATTCGGAGGGGAGGCGGGGAAAGACCAATGCATCGACTGAAGAAATATAAGGTGATGGCCATCGCCTTCGAGTCATCATAGGCAAATGCATAAGGGACCCTGTGAGTCTTTTTAGTACAGTGACCGCATCACGTCCTATCAGGAGTCGATCGCTGAAAGTGATTTACATTATTGCAAATACATCTTATTACGAGTTTCGATGCGAAAGCATTGCATTTATCTACGTCAGTATGATTACACTAATTCTCTTCAGCATACTTTCAAACGAACATGAACGAGTCTGCAGACGTTGATTTATAACCGTAGGGGTTAAAATAAGCTGCAAAAAAAAAAAACCACCCCGCACACCTTTCTAACATTTCATATCACCGTCGTGCATCTGCATTTGACACATGATCTCAACCTTCTTCTTTCTTGTTTAAATTTCAAGTACTTACGACGTACTTACACGGGAGCTCCTGAAAACATGGATTTAATCAAATGCTGTTGCATGTAATAACCGTTTAAGTTATTTGAATGACATAACACATCGTTTGCCGTGCGCTTAAAACTCCGAACAAAGGAATTGACACGAAGGAGCAGGCTCGGCAACCGAACACGCGCAGCACGCGGTAATGGCATGTCGCGCTTTATCGCAGACACGGAAGCCAAAGCCGCAACGCTGCAGTCAGTGATCAAAACGGGCCGTAAGGTAATTTTGAGTGCATCACGGCCATAGAATAGTCGCGAAAAGAAATCGTCGCCATACTATCAGATGTACACATTGATGGCTAACAGACGACACCAGGAGAAATCGACACTGAACGTGCTTCTGATGGCTAACTCCGCTCGATTTTTCTGGGAATGTTTCTTGATCATTCAGTGCAAATTGCTTTATGCAGCCATATGGCTGGGAACCATATGGCTGCACTGCTTTGGGGGAGCAAACGAGAAAAGGGCAGAGAGAAAGAGCAAGAAAGAACGAATGACAGATAGCGAGAAACAGAGAACGAAAGAAATGGACAGACAGAGAAAGACATAGAATGAAAGCGAGACCCTCAACTTGGCTTTTCCAGGCCTGTCATGCCGAGGCTTAGCTGCCTCTGTCTATGCTCATATGGGTATATCTAGGTATTCAATATTGTCGAATGTGCATTGGAAGAAAGACGATAAAGAAATGTGGGCACGAGAGGAGAGCTCGCGCAGGGTGTGCCGAAACGAACGTTTGCCTAGCATGGACGTGTTTTGTTATCGGAGTCATTAAACCTTTGTTCTTTTCCATTCTACCGGCGAAGACACCTTTATTCAACATGAGGCTTAATGGTTTAATATCTTGGTTTAATCGCTGGGCTAGGCTTGGCTGGAAGGCCGTCCAGCTCCGCTGCTCCCTCAGGCTTAGCACCACCAGTGCGAAGCTGCCCGATTTTTTTAACACGAAAGTGTTTTATGCTGGGGTCCACCAAATACTCCCGTTATGGATATGGCGCTGAAAAAATTGACGCCGACGGGTGAAAGAAAAAACCAACAAAGAGATCCACCGCTGGGAATCGAACCCATGACCATGCGGCCGCGACGGTAAGCGCCCGACTCCCAACCGACAAAGCTACCTTGGCAGCTGCTGGAGACTTCACGAATGCGCCTTATATCTTTCACACATTGTCCCTCGCACGCTGCTCTGTTGGTGGTGTAGGTAGGTGGGGCAGAGCGGGGCAGTGCCGCCACCTGTGAGAGGTTAAAAGAAGTAATACGTCATGATCGACACTTTCTAGCGCTTACTCCGAGATTGCGCTTGATATCGGGGGTCATGGGTAAAGCGTCTCGATATCAGCGTAGGACACTGGCCGCGCTGGCGTCACCGATGCGCCCTAGACGCAGTTATGTTCTTTGCCTTTCGTTTCGCGTTAGCGTTCGCCGGCTCATAGCTTCCACATGCACCAACGGGATTTCTCCGCTGCTGACTGCTTCGATTGCGAGAGCACCGACTTTCAAAACTGCAGCAATACGCGTTCCAGAAAAGGCACGATTTCGACGGGCGGATGTCGTGCCTCGGTGCAGCGAGACAGAGGCCAGTGGGACGCACTCGTTTGCCGCTCAAGCTACGAACCACTACCTCCTATGTTGCTGAAGCGCAGTGCGGTAGTGTAGGCATGAGCACAGGCGTCGCTTACCCATTACTAGAAAGCGCACACCGTGCCGTTTCTCTCCTTAATCGACGACGTTTTGAAGAAGTGCCTATCGCGTACCATTGTTGATTATGAACTTGTTGATGTCATCTTTACGCGGCATTCACCATTTGCTGGGTCGAAATATATGTTCACAACTTCAGCTACCACAACGATTTAATCATGATCATGGGAGTTAGTCGTCGCGATGAACACATTCCCCTAGGCGTCAACGTGGGTGCAACCACGTGAAACGGTGCTATAGTTGACAAACACGAATATACATTGTACAAGCTCTCCTATATCACCACACAATAAGCACTATTTCTGTGAAGACACGTCTAACTTTCGTGTTACACCGATTCTTATGACGGAAAAACCAGTCATTTTTTTTCTCTTATTCTACTGTTTGTACATTTATTTGTTGTCTTCTATGCTCGATCCATTCAAGAGCTAAGAAGTACCCGGCGCCTTACTTTTGCGTCCACATCTCCACATCATATCAATAGTTTTTTTATTTCATACGCAGGTTCCCTGACGAGGTCAATGTCTCTCAACCAGACACAGAGGGCCAGCTTACGGCCACGAGGTCCTTGCAGTGTGGCGTGTGCGGCAAGGCATTCTCGCGGAAACGGAGCCTTGTGGTCCACACTCGCTCGCACACGGGCGAGAGACCCTTCGAGTGTTCGTCCTGCCCGGCCACGTTCACCAGAAGCAGCATTTTGAAAAGCCACATGTTGACCCACACCGGCGAACGACCGCATGAGTGCAGCGACTGCGGACGGAGATTCGCCTTGAAGGCAACCCTCGCGTACCACGCGCTGACTCATTCGGGGAAGAAGACGGTCGCCTGCCACGTGTGCGGCCGAAAAGTTTTCCGCAGCGACGCACTCCGGAGGCACGCCCGCACGCACACGGGCGAGAAGCCGTACACCTGCCACCTGTGCCCCGCTACGTTCGCGCTCTTGAGTACGCTGAAAGGGCACGTTCTGACCCACACCGGTGAACGACCTCATGGGTGCGATGTATGCGGGAAGAGATTTGCCCAAAGAGGGAACCTTTGGCGTCATAAGCGCATCCACTCAGCTAGTAGCTAAGCTTGGCTGTAACATTTGTAGCATGAATAGGTCTAACTTCCGCTACGACTGCAGCGCAAACTGCAGAACAATCAAAGCGTTTGTATTCTTGTGTTAATACCGTCCACTCACAGCAAGTCACACGCAATATCACACACAGGAAGTCGGCCGCAATACATACTCTGTAGTGCTCATATTGCCATCAGCCAGGCAGCTGGAAGAGGCTGTGCAAGTATGAACTGGGTTCAGGAGTTGTGGCCACCATATCACATGTTACATTAGAGGACAATTGTCGGCAAAGCCACGTAGGCAAGTCCTTTGGAATGAGTATCTGTCTTCAGCTGAGCGTGTATGTGCACTTTTTCCTGTAGGGGTGTGCCTAGGGGCTATCAGGACCATCGCAAGATGCGCTGTAACAGTATCTGACAAACATTATTACGTATTAACGAGAAAGCGCTAAGGAGCTCTTGTTGCCCCTTACGAAAGCTTTTTTTATGTCACGTGTTGTCTGCGACAATAAATATACCTTTTGTTAAGAGTGTACTCTTTCATACATGGTGCCCATATTTTTTACACGTACAAAGGCGTCTACTTCCACCTTAAACACCGTGCCGTGCGGCCAGCGCTCCGCGGAGCGCCTGTCAGGGGCGCTTGGGGAACTAGCGCGTAAGCGCAGTGACAGCTGAAGGTGGGGCCTTCGCCGTGTCATTTCGGCGGGCCGAATCGCTCATGTATTGCTGTGAAGCTGACTTCGCTCTTGCTTGCTATGTTCATGCAACTCGAGAATCAGGCACGGTTCTCGAGAAGCGCAGCGACTGCGCCTTGGTGCGTGCAACTTTTGTTTTTAGTGTTTTCTTTCTTTTCTGCATGCGATCTCACGCGCAATAAACCTTGGCCCGTGAATGAGTAAGATCGCCAAGCTGCGCTGGTACTCCCACAACTAAGCTATTCAGCTAGAAGAAGAACGGCTCTTTGGGCTAGTTGGTTAAAATGCATATTGAAAGGGTTTGCAGCGCAAGCACGGTAGTGCTGAAGGAAAGGTTTAAAAGCGAGGAACGGAAAGCAAAGACGGATGACACGAGCGCTCGTGTCGTCCCTCTTTGCTTTCCGTTCCTCGCTTTTAAACCTTTCCTTCAGCACTACCGTGCTTGCGCTGCAAACCCTTTCAATATGCTATTCAGCTACTTTGTGCTGAACAGTTAGGATATTCCCGCGAGTCACAGAATTGTTTTAATCAGGTGAAAGTATGGCGACACAACCCTATTGAAAAATTCCATATGTGATCTTACGGAAAACATACGGATTCCGTATATTTGCCATAAGGAATATATGGATTTCTTACGGATGTATACGGACGCTTACGGAAATTGTAAGGAAGATAAGGAGACTGACATATGGTGCATAAGGAATGCCGTATGGGCTTGCGGATTTTAGTCTTAAGGAACGAACGGAGTCCGTATCTGTTGTATGGAAAGAGCCATACGGCTATAAGGAATATGTGGAAAGCATGGCGTATGCGGACCGATCTGTCCGCATATCCGTATCGCACATACGGATTCCGTTCGCTCCTTAAGACTAACATCCGCAAGCCCATACGGCATTCCTTATGCACCAAATGTCAGTATCCTTATCTTCCTTACACAACGAACGGAATCCGTATGTATGATACGGATGTACGGAAAACATTCATACCCCACACATGAACATTTCTTTATCACACAAGCAGATCTGTAGGACATGTAAGGTAGCAACAATGTCGTCAGCCAGGCACGTAGGCAAAGGGGGGGGGGTCTCGCCCCCCCCCCCCCCCCGAAATTCACGCAGCCTTCTATATTCCCGGGCAATTCTTTCTTTATTTTTGCCATGGAAAGCTTTCTTTCAAACAATTAGGCCTTGCCCCCCCCCCCCACAAAAAAAAAATCCTGGCTACGTGCCTGTCATGAAAAGTGCGTATTTGGATCACACTTATATCCATGACACGTGTATATAGCATTGTATTTGGAATTATTTATTTACAAACTGACCTACATTCAGGTGTCCCTCAATCTGAATGTCAAGCGTACTATAGGCATGCAATGAGTATGCCAGGACTGATCTACAGTGAGGTGTCCCGCAATTTGAATGTCAAGCGTACATAGGCATGCAAGGAGCTCGCATGCAAGGACTGACCTACATATTCAGGTGTCCTTCCCACACATTGAATGTCAAGCGTACTGGCATGCAAGGAGGGAGGACTAATTTTTGCACTTCCTAGTTTTTGCTAAATACAGCGACGTCGTGCAAGAATATATATCAGTATACGTACGTAATAATATGTCAGGTGAATTACAATGAAAGGAATACCTAAACACACCAGTAAACAAAATATATACCTGTAGTGAAATAGCAGTTAACGCATGGCAATAACAGTACAAAGCCAGGACACCACATTCATTGCAAACCCTTAGTTCAGGGACGGCACCAGCAGATTACCACCTGCCCCTCCCCCTCTCCCCCCGCCCTCCCCCACGAGCAAACATATTCAAAACACGCTGCGTAAGTTCCCAGCCTCGATCCGGATGAGGTGCTGCTACACAGTCACTTTTAATCGCGATCACGCCTGATCGAGGTCAAGATGATCGCGATCAGCGCATCGCGATATTGCTCCCTGATCGCGATTTGACTGACGTCTGAGCCAAGTGCGATACGGATTAGTTTGGACCGTACAGCAGCGACCATTCTTGATTGCGGTCAATGAATCCGATCTTGATTGGCGCTGATCGCAATCAAAAGTGCCCGTGTGACAACGGTATTAATTAGAGGTGTATAATGGTCAATGCACAGAAAAAAATGGTTTCTTTGGAACTGTGATGCATGATATAATGGTATATAACGTGGTTGGTCTTGTCCCATGCTCACTCTGTACAAAAATGTTGCACAAAATCTCAGGAAATTTTCAATGTAGGAAGCACATGTTAGCTAGAGCTTCATGTAGCCTCTGCTGGACGTTGGGTTCAATTAGGTCCCTTGTCTCAACATTTCGATACACTACATACTTGGAATGTTCGGAGTTGGAGTGCCTGAATATGCAGCTGTCAATAGTTCAATCGACTTCATGCTCAGAAGTAGACAGTTCGAGTTCTAAAACACCTGGTATAATCAGTTATGGGTTATGCTTCGGAGGTCATCGGTTTGATACCCTTGACCTGCATGCTTGAAAGGTTCTAAGGTTGAACGTTTGATACAATACACTCTGTAAAGATCAGTGTTAGAGTTCCTTCATACTTTAATTAGAAGTCAAGGGTATAATACATGTAGACATGGTCGAGGGTTCAATACACAAACATGTTTGTAAGGTTCAGAGGTTCGAGTCTCTACAATTCAGAGGTCAAGTGACTGATACCCTACACACCTGGAAGGTTCAGTGTTCAGGTTCCTGTATACTTCAGATGCCAAGGGTTCGATTTGTTCAGCTCGAGGGAATCGATACCCTACATGCTTTGAAGGTTCGGTGTTCGCGTTCCTACATATACTTCGGATGTCGAGGATTCGATACACTGCACACATGGAAGGTTTCGGCTTGAAGTTTTTTTTACCTTGCCGGTCAAAGTTTTGACTCCCTAAATGCTTGAAAGATTTTGCGTTCAAGTCCATGTAAACACATTTACCATAAGTCACAGGTTTTACTTAAAAGGTTGAGGGTTCAATACCCTATGCACCATAATACTTCGGGGTTCAAGTTGCAATATACATATTTTAAAAATTGAGGGTTCCATATTCTATGTGAACAGTTTGAGGTTTGAGTTCTGCAAACATTGTAGGTCAAGGGTTCAGTACTGCACATATGCTCAGAAGGATGGGGGTTCAATCCCTGGCACATTTGATAAGTCATGGGTTTGAGCTGTTGCGTACTATATGCCACTAAGTGTTTCACATGTATTTTCTCTGAAGCCCATGTATTCCTATCAAAAGGCGCCATCTTACAGATAGACAAATATGCTTGGGAAATAGCTCGACAAGCTTACACATTAACCGATTCTTGTACATCTCCCACAGTATGGACTCTAAAGGAGGCAAACCTGCTTGGGCTAGTTATGTTAGTTGATTTGAATACATGGAGGAAAAGCTGGGATGAAGGTTCCTGAAAATAACACTACTTTGGTTGTCAGAGAATAAACAGCTTTGGGGTACCACTACAAGACGGCGATGCTATATGCTTTGCATGTAGACAAAAAGGCAACAGCCATGAGCCAACAAAAATTTAAACAGTGATACAGGCGTTCACAGTTTGAGGTAGCTCATTTTAGCTGAATATACATGTAGCAAGAGCTCTGCTGATGTGGTTGGACTGTGTTCAAAGGTTATGACAGATTTTACCTGCAATGCGTGGTAATTCTGTGGTAGGTTTTCACATTTGTTATAGGTGAGATCCTCTATTACTGAAACCAAGAGTGTAGATTACTTGGTGCAACAAAAGTACGTGACTTTTGCATGATTAAAAAATATTTTCCTATCTTCAAGGATTGGCTACCCAGAAACCTTATGAGGTAGGCTGTACGGTTACATGTCCTGGAGTTAGGGAGTAAAGTTGTTTAGCTGCAGTTAAGTATACAGCATGAAATTACCAGTTAAATCCAAGTAGCCACATGTTTTTGGCACTGGCACTGAAGACCGTTCTCTTTGCCGTAAGAAGACTAAAAATTGCTTTCGTTTTGTCATAGCTATGTGGTTTTGAACTATCCTGGTATTAAACCAACAATCATATCAATAAAAGAAGACCCAATCCTGTAAGCTTTGCAAATTTGACAGATGCACTTAGAACAAGCAGTCTCCCTTAGGCAGTATTAGAGAGTGTTGCCACTGTTATATGTAATCATCACAGTATACTCAGAGGCATGGGAATGTCACTTGCACTAGCTCACTAATGTGCTTCCTCAACGACCACATTAAATGTATCTCAGAGGTCACACCTTATTGTAGACACAATATTGTCACAACACAGAAAGAACAGGACCACGGTGCGACAAGGAAAAACAAGGTCTGTATTGACAGATCAAAAAATCAGATGCTTCAACGTCATCTTCCTGAGAGAGAAACAGTGGTTGCTGCTCGTGCTCCTTACTTCGTTGTCCTCTGTCAACCTGCCAGCTTTTAGTCGTGACAGTATGTACGTGGATCATTAAGTAGTGCAACCTTATGTTCTGTATACGATAGCATCTTGACTTTTCTGACGCACTTGTCTTGACAAGATATACATTTCTTGCATGTTGTGCCATGCTTGTGCACGGTTTCATATGTACGTAAGCCTCAGGAGATGTCTGCAGTTTTGTTAAAGAGCTTCTCTCTCTCTGATTTACTTGCACAAAAAGTGCTCTTGTGCACTTATGTGTTTACGTATGCCAGCCACAGAGTGCGAAATCATGAACTTGCATCTGTACAAGAGCAAGCTCACTGCTGCCACCACAAAGACTGAATAGTTCATGTAAGCCTTATGATGTCGCAACTGTAAATACCTCTATCTTCAGGTTATATAGCTGTTCAAAGTGCCTCATTTCTTCCTTCATTGTGGTAAGCGTGTGCTAATAACTGCTCATGCTGTTCATCAATGCACTTCGACTTGTGTCATCGTTTGGAAGCTCACTCTTGAAGAAGCCTAACTTGTAAAAATTTGGTGGCTTTCACCCTTGGAAATAATATGTGAACGCCTCATGCCAAGTTATCAGTTTTCATGCATGATATCAAGGAGCCAATTTTGAAACATGGCAGTATGATTGAAATTTACCACTTAACTTTACTCAAGTTCACGAATGCACGTGAATGCCTATTAAACTACAGAGGTACAGAGAAAGACCAAGAGGGCCGGAGTTAAAAAAGACAAAGCTGGGAAATTAACCAGATTGCACTGATTTGTTGTCCCGCACTGTGAGAGGAGAAAGTGGGTAGAAAAATAATAAGGAAATTGTGAATGCAAGAATAAGTGATGCGCATATATACATAAAAGCGTTCATCACAGATTGACGGACTGTCATAAAACTGGGTTGTTTTGAAAAATTTCAATAGTGCTCTTTCAGACCGCAGCACAGATAATGCTTGAGATGCACACTTTTGCACGTTACATGACAAAAGGACCTCTTTTTTAGCAACAAGTGCTTTATGATGTAGATCATCGGCTACATGGACACACATGTGTAACACTGAGTGTGTGAAAGGCTGTTTACCTCATAATATGATGCTAAAGCTGTCAGCCACTTTCATATCCGCTGCACTATGAATACCTCTAAATGCAATTTGAAGTTCCCCATCCTGTGTCAAATGACTGCGTTTTATGTAGTGCAAATTTTCTGATCTGCTTACTCTCTGCGTTATTTATCTGCATTCACTATGGCACCCTTTGCGTTACCCTTTGCATTACAAACAGGACAGACCATGCACTACTCTCAAGTGATGTCTTTACTATGTCACATCCCTATTCAATAGGTCGTGAGACTTGTTTTAAATTATCAGTTTACCAACCTGACATTCCTTTAGCAAGCTCAATCATGTAGATATTTAGCTGCAGTCATTTTACAGACATTCAGCATTGCCCAAGATCTGTCTCTTGACATTGTGCCCCTTATTTTTTTTCGTTTAGTTCGATCACTTGCTTCAATCCTTATGTTGTAGCATCTTCAACTGTATCATGACAAAAAAAAAAAAAAACAGAGTACCACAACAATGCCATAATGGCTATAGTTGGTGCTTCATTTCCTTGTTTTGTGCTGGTGTGTTACCAGATAACACGTAAAAGGAGACAGCAGTGTATAAAAGGCTTCACAGAAAAAAAAAAGAAAAAACGTCGCTCCGTTTAAGGATCGAACCCACACCTGACAACAACACTCTGCCACCAACCTGCGGCGTTGGCAACCTACACCACACAGTACACACCAGTTCGCTTGCTTAATTTCTAGGAGAAAAGTTGGAGCAGAATATGTGCGAGTGCTTGGGTACGATGTGCGATCGTATTTATTATTTAAGCAGATATTACGCGATCGTATCTCGCCTGGCGTCGCTCGCTTTTGTCCTCTCTCTTCGCTGTTGGTTGTCATTCGCTCGCGCGTGACATCATGAAGTTTTATGTGTCATCACTGCAGATACTGGCTTTTGGTGAAGCTGTTGGGTCGCCCAGTCACAAGCTTGAGCAGCTGAAGCTTGATCCCCAAAGCTCTTTTGCCATTTAGTCGGTCATCGCGCGAAATCAGTACGACGTACGCCGCCAACCCCCTTGCATCTAGCTATGTGCCGCACTGATTCGAGACGTGCTAGTCGATATCTCACTCGATCCCAAATTCAGCACGGGATTTCGATCAATTGCCTAAGCGAACGAGCGGCGACACCAGCTGATCACGAAAGCTTGCTACATTTTCCTTCGACGTAACAAAATACCTGTCTTGTGTAAAAGCTTTACTACTTTATAGTAGCCCTACGGTTCATTGAGAATGTAGAGCTTTGCTTCGGAGGAAAACATCGCCGACAGAAACGTAAAGTCGCACAACTACGTGCGTGCTGGCAGAAGCCTGTCGTCTGCTATAACAACAACAAAAAATACAGATCTGCTGAAAGAGTATTTGACTTGCGCCGTAGCAAAATGTTCTTTAAAATAAGTTGGTAGTTTTATTTTTATACTATTCTGCCTAATAATATGCATTCACTGTTTAATTGAACTCTTCGATGGTTTTGTTTTCTCTCTTTTTTAAAGAAAAGAAAAATGTAAGTCAAATCCATCCACAGCCAAAGCCAATATGCTATCTTTCTTTGTGTTGTCACGCTCGGCGTCTCGTTACGTCCACTGGAACTTCAAGGCAAAAGCATTATTTCGTGTGCGAAAGCGCCGTCCATCGTTTGTGCAATGTGTAAAGCTTGCGCGCAATTCTCGTGGTTCTTGGAGCTTCGGTCAAGTACGAGCTGTTCAAGGAATCGGCGGAAGACTCCGCATGTGATGGCCGACTCCCGTGGCTGCCTACATGCACCGCTGCATGAAAGAAGCTAAAGGTAAGTGGCACAGGATATTTTGCAAAGTATGCAACTTAGTGCAATGCTGTGTTACGGCGTACGGACGAAACGTTGTAAAGACTCAGCCTTACGCACCTCTATGGGTGACCGACATTGTGCGCGTTACCGATTCGCCTTGACGACGCTCGTTTGAGCAGAGCCATGGCGCATTGGCACGGTCGTACGGAAGCAAATATGTAACAACCGAGAGAATATGCATGTGTATGATGATCGATTTTTGTTGTGTGTATTGTAGTGAGCGGCACTTGCGTTGCATCGTTGTTAAAATCTGCAACGCGATTTACAGTTTGTCAACATCGTGTTCACGTTCGTGTGCGATATAACTTGCAACTTGGCTTATTTCTGCTTGCCTAGCGTCGAAGTGGTGGTAATAAGCAGAAATTCATGAAATGTTTATTATGCAATTTAACTGTGGCTTGAGTTAGTTAAACGTAGTTTTTGATGAAACAGTAACCTGGACCCGTGCCTCGTGCCTCGAGTGTAGAGGCGTTCGTGCTGTCTGTGTGTATGCGTGTGCATCACCTTTGCTTGTTAGTAATATTGTACCAATGAGCATCCACGTTTCACATCGTACAGTCATGAAAACTGGCATGCAGACTTCATATTCTGCCAGAGTGTTGCTGTTTACACATGAATGTACTGTCAGCATGCAATTGTATACACTAAGCTACCAGTGGTATAATTAGCATAGTCCTGTGTGCTTGCTGATGAAAGGATGTATACTGACGAGGCAGAAGATTCTCTGATAAGGCTAGTTAGCTCATCAGGCGTGTGTTTTAGCGCAAATGGGACATGAAAAGAAATAGGACACGTAATGACAGGACCAGCGCTGTTACAAGTCTCCCTTCTCTCCGTATCTTATTTGGACTACAGCATCTGTGTTTGTATAGCTATAGCAGCTGGCTTTTGTGTTATGCTATTCTTGTGTATGTAATGCTACAGTACTAATCAAAATAGATGGTGAATATAAACATGCTCTTCGACAGAACAAACTGCTACACTGAACACTTAAAGGGGTGGTGCCACCAAATTTTCAGGCTATAAAAAGCCTGCTGCTGTAGGCTTCCTCTGTATGCAAGGACACCCTGCACGAAGTGTTGGACACAGCAAATGTTTATAATATATTTTAATTTGCTTCCAAAGTGTGCCCAAGTTCTTGAAATCGAGGCCCAATGCTAGTGCATCTGACGCAGACGTCACTGTGTAGGAAGTGTAACGAAAGATTTCGTGACGTGTAATTAGCGGTGACCCACAGCACTGCTGCACCGACAAAGCCAAGAGAGTGCCGGCTACGAACCTACACTTACTCATTTTTCTTAGCGTGTTGCCGAACTAGCCAAGCTTGCTGGTATTTTGCAAAGTGCTTCACATCATCACGCGAACCAGTGACAATACAGAATGTTAGTTTGTTCGCACGCTTTGCATTAGCATACCGGGTTACCGTAGCCGTAAACGTGCGAGGCTAAATAAGTAGGGCCACCTGGCAGCAGGAAGATAAACCAGGCAAGCACCGAATCCGCCTTTTCAATTTTCCTGTGCTGCCCTCAGCCGTTTGGTAGGGGCCGGGACAACCGGTATCGCCAGAAGAAAAGCCTCCGAGATGAAGAGACGTTTCGTAACTATTCCGCTGGGGGAAGGGTGCACGCACCGTGGCATCGCGAGAGAGGCGGCTTGTTGTTGCAAAAACCTAGTGTGTTCTACTTCTCTGCCGGAGTAAGTTCTCGGCAACGGTGTAGTACTGAATGCGTTGCCTTTTGAAAAAATTTTTCACCGTGGTCACTCAGCGAAGACAAAGAAACGCGCCTATAATTGTGGTTGCACAAAAAGTCACAAGATGTCGATACCGTTGTCCAGTAACCTGGTATTCCACAAACACCTCTGCATATTCTGGAATGCCGTACACTAATGTTCTCTATGAGAAAATTTTAGCAAGTGTTGAAGGCGTCCGGACAGTTGCTTGCGTGTGTTACAGTTTTGTGGGCCCAGGTGTTCAAACTTCCTACACAGTGACATCAGTGTTTAACTCGGCCCCCAGAAACCCAAAGTCATTCGCATAAATAAGGCGGCATTACATTATTTATCAGGAATATATTGATTTTGGAGCATGCATCATGTTTCATGGAGCACTAAGAAACGTTTGCCACAAGGAATGTGCAAGCCGCAAATTTTATGGCACCACCCCTTTAACAAAAGCCCGCTGCATGCTCAGTTGCCACTTGCTTGAGCATTTTTTAAACATATTCCCATTCCTCACCACACTGACACGTCTCATTAAGCGCAACGTCACCATGGTTTGAGTTCTTTTATGAAAAAATATCAAGCTGCATATAGGATGCTTCTGTGTCTAATATCGATGTCACACGTGCACTTTTGATCGTGATCAAGGTCGATCCAGATCAGATTTCTTGATCGCGATCAAAAATCATCGCTGCTACACGGACCAAACTAATCTGGATAGAGTTTGGTACAGACAATTCCAATCGCGATCTGAGCCAGATCTCGATGCGCAGATCGTGATGGTCTTGATCTTGATCGGGCCTGATCGCGATTAGACATGACCGTGTAGCAGCGCCTGATCCTGATCGAGCCTAATTCGTATCGCCCCTGATCGCAGTCAAAATTGCTCGTGTGACACCAGTATTACATGTATATCATAACATTAATGACTACCAACAGACAACCAAGGCAAGGAAAGCATTGGGGATGTTATTTGTAGTAATTATGATATAAATGTGAAGAAATTAAAGTGGATGAATGGACAACTTGCCACCATCAGGGACTGAATGAACCTGCAATGTTGAAGTAATGTGTCCGATCCTTTACCAAATAAGGTACGACAATGGTCGTCCTCCCGTACACTTTATTGGGTATATCTGTGTATTTAAACCTGAGAGTGTTAGCCAATGCCGCTCGTAGCCATGGCGGCGAATGTGGAACATCCTTTTTTTTTTTCTTGCTGGTATCACATATCACATGGCACATGATCTTAATTTCTTGACATTTATATCATAATTACTACAAATGATGTCTCCTATATCTTCCTTGGCATGATTGTCTGTTGGTTGTCTCTATGTTGTGTCTAACGAAGAAAATGATCCCTTAAATTCGCTTTGTTTTTTTAAAGGTATATATATAACTCAGAAATATCAGGTAAACTATACTCCCATCTCACAAGTTGGTCGCACTGCTGTGGAGACTGCTTAGCCAATAGGAAAAGTTAAAATCTCTCATAATGTATTCATCCGTGCTGTGCTGGCTGCTTTGCATCTCCATTTTGTCTAAAGGCACTTGTTTGGCAAGTAAAGCCAGCATATGGCAGCACAGGAAAAAACAAAGCATTGCGGCATCGCTTGAAGCGGTGCCTTCTGAGTCAAATTTTTCAACTCGTCATTGTGCACTGTTGCCCATAATGTCTAAAGTGATGCTTTTTATTTGATTTATATTTGTGTCCTGGCACTTCAACAGCAATGTGTTTGCGAATATTTTGCATTGTTTCAAAGATACACTCTCAAATTCTTAGCAGGTGTGAGCGAACAAGCACCTGATCTCAATAATAAAAACAAAACTTACCTTATGCTTTGTCCTCAGCATGAGATGACACAAAGTGATAGCTGATTGCGTAGTTTATTTTTTGATGTCAAGATAGTGGGCAAGTAGCAATCATGAGATCGGATCAAAGCAGGTGGTCACATCTGATGGATGCGGCCACGTCGCTTTATAATCACAATCACCAGCAGTTACCTCTTTAATAATTAGTCCTAGGACGTACGTGCAAAGTGGGATTAGTGTGTCACATATCGCTCTGACGTAGCATGTGCCAAACAAATGCGAACGTCTCGACCTTGCCAATTCTAAGGCAGTTGTATGTAGAGCTATGTTTTGCTTCATAAGCATGTGGCTTGCTTACACCTCATAGCTTCCACATTGCTGCAACGAGCTTGTGAGATGAAGTATAGTTGTCGATAGTGAAAAACGAGGAAAAATAATTGAACTGCTTATATTACAACAACGAAATCCATTCAGGATGAATCAGTCCTCAAGAAAGTAGTTCATGGGGAGATGGAAGCTTGAGGAGGTGGAAAATGCTTGAACGCGGGGTGTCACTGGAGCCAACGTTTGAAGAAGTGGTCTCGTCTTCTTCAAGGTAGTTGCTATCATGAAGAAGACAAGACCACGTGTTGAAACATTGGCTCCAGCAACACCCTGAAGGATTTTTCATCTCCTAAAGAAGGTGTGATATTTGGGAAAAATTCACAGAAAAGATCAGCAGGAGGAGCTGTTGCCACTTTAATGTGAAAGAGATTTCATGCTTCCGATAGGTGGGTAGACATTGTCTAGTGGCTACGACATTACGCACAGTGTATAATCGTGTGGGAAGGTGCTTTCTCTACGTGTTGTCGTGAGATGTGTTTTCAAACAAAGCAACTGTTTATTGTCACTTTGTCACCTATTGATAAAGATCGCTTAAAATAGGTGCAGTGCAGGAATCGGTACAAGCCTCTTACTTTTGAGTGACTGATTAACCTTTTCAACAGATGAATGTTCATTTCAAATAAAATAATGAAAGCTCTAAAAGTTTTATTCATAATACAGCTGGTGTGTTTTAACAATATACCGTGATACTGTTAAATGCTATCGATGTGCTCGAGTAATGCGTAATGTGACAAAAATAATAGTATTTGACCTCAGAGACTGCATATGCACATTTACACAACTTCAAATGTGTGTGGCTTTGAGAGCATGGTAAAAGTTTCTGGACAAGCTTTTGTTTCACTCCTAGTGAGCGTTCTGGCAGTGCTCGCTATGTGGGAAGTTATGTTGTCACGGCATAATTGGACGTTTCATTGTCAGCCGACTCACCTCGCTTAAGCCCTGCATCCCGTTCATCTTAAGCTGTGTGGCTCAGTTCCTTTTTAATATGCTGTTTTTCTGCGAGGGGGGGGAGAGGGAGACGCACGCTTCTGTCACACAATGTGACTTGAAGATTAGCTTTTGATTGTTAGAAGACATATTTCACATTCTGAAAAAACCAGCAGAATGTGCCACTGTCAGTGTTGCCTCTTCTTGTGGGACAAGTTGTGTATTGGAGAATCGGTCATTCTGCTGTTACATGGAGGGGTGGTTGTAGCAAGTGGCACTTAATACATTTTGTTAACTTCAGACTGAGTTATCTGTGAAATGATACTTTCATACAGAAAGTATTACATAGGCCAGAGTGCACATGCCTTGGTGGCAAGTAGAAGCACAAAAACAAAACCAAATGGCTGTTCAGCATGAAACTAAGGTCACTCTATACATTTGGCTTGAGCTCTATGATGTGGCACATTCTGGATTTTACAGTGGCACAGCTCATATACACCTGATTGTGTTGAGTGGTATACTGACTTTAATATAAAAAGATGGGACAAAGGGTTATGTATTAAAAGAGCACTGACACAAAATTTTGAAGCTGATATAACTTGTATGATAGATTTGTGTTGACACACACACGCACATCATCTACAAAATATCGATAATTAATATAGCCTAGAACATATTTAGAATAAATTTTAAAGTGTGTGCCATGCAACTGGGCGCAAAATGGAGCTTTGTGAAATCACTTTGGTGTGTATGTAAACCAACAGCCATCTACATCACGAGTTTGTGCAGGCTGCCATGACCCTTATGTGCGCTCTAACCAGCAGTTGTCAACGCGGTGCTGACGTGCAGTCACAATATGCGGCATGCATTGTGAGTGCGTTGCTGTTTTGTGCGTTCATGTGGCCAGCTGTGTTTACAAACCACGCTAGACCCCACCTCTCTCAGCACTCTCTGAAACCGAAATTGTGACTAGGTGCTATAAATATGTGTCCAAATGATTCATCGTTGTGTGCTCTAGCAAACAAGATTTCCAGTCGTGATTAGCGTGTCATTAGCTGATTATTTCAACAGGAAAAAGCAGAGATGTAAAATTTTTGTGTCAGTACTTTTTTAATAAGATAATTTTTTATGAATACTTGTTGCTGGAATAACTGCTACATGCTTTCTTGAATACACAAAATTCATAACTACCATAGAAGGAGATGAGACTTGTCTCATTGTTGGCTCATCTCCCTTCTATTGTTGTTGTGCATCTTGTGTATTACAGAGGTAATTTTGACATATCTTTCAATTTAGTTGCGCAGTTGCAGTTCGTGTTAAGCTTTTCATTGAGGAAGCTTTCCAGGGCATACAGTTAATGTTGCTTCCCTGTGCAGTTAGAGTTGTGGCTGTGCTGAAATGACCTTAGTACTTTTCTCATATACGGTAGAGAGTAATCATGCATCGTCAAGGTCATGTGCAACATTGGGCGGATCGGGGTAGTTCAGAAAAAATAAAATAAAGGTTGTAATTGCAGAGCCTTACCTATTAAGACATTTTATGAGTGGAAAGCAGCGCTTATAAGATGGAGCAAGAAAAGAGATCACAGCTTTGATTAACAACCAGATGTGTTGATTCTTCCAGTCTGCATTTATATACTGCACCACTAACGCAAGGAAACAAAAAAAGAAGTGAAGGCTCAGCCTGTGCAGAGGCATCAATCAATAGGACAGCAATTCTATTTCCTTCGGAAGCAGGGAAATCAAGGGTAGGCTTACACATGCCTTGCCACTATTGTGGATATAAGTTTCTGAAATGAGACGCACTCATCTTATCGTATCAAGAATAGCGGCAAGGCATGTGTAAGCCTCCCTTCGATTTGCCGACTTCTGAAGGACATGGAATTGCCATCCCATTGATCACTTTATTTCCTCTGCGCAGGCTGAGTCTGTTTTTTTTTTCTGTTTCACTGCGTTACTGGTGCAGTATATGTGCTGACTGGAAGAAATAAAACACATTTGGTTATTGGACAGTGCCATTGGGGGGTCTGTGTCCTTTCTTGTCCCGTCTTTTTAGCACTGTTTTCTACTTGTAAATATGAACCAACCAGCCAAAATGAGTACCCTACCTTTAAAAAAGGATGCCTGGGTTGGCCTATTGAAAATCGGTTTTTTGCTTCTACAGAAATTCCAATGTAAGATTTTGCAGTTTTAAAGACCTTATGTGCGGGCCTTGTGCAGATTGACCTTGGCCGAGGAATTTTAATGGAAAACCAGAAGTGGCAGTGGCTTCCAGAAGAAACCGAGGGCTCCCTTGCTTTCTCAGAGAGAAAGAGCAAAGGCACTGTGGCGCATCGAAAACCTGCACAACTAGAGCATCCCTGGTTCACCATGCTGCTCTTTCATCAAAGAGGAAGGTCATCATCCTCAGAGAAGCTTCATGCACTGAAGCGTGAGTCTCTGAATCATATTTTTGTTCTGTTACAGGCAGAAAACACTGAGATTCAGCCAGGATGTCTAGAATGAGTAAGGGTGACAAGTGTGGAGATTTTCTTGCCGGGCAGTGTCGCATTTTGCACCAGTGCCGTTAGTGGCCGTGAGAGGTGCCGCTGTTTAGAGTTGCAGATAGCCACAGCTGCCGTTGCAGATTACCGTGGCCTTGTCCGAGACCTCAGTAAATGTGCTAGTGTGCTCAGTCATTGCTTTGTGCACTGCCAGAGCATTTGACACCACTTGTTTTTTATCCGCATCATTCCGATGTTGCCACAGCAGCTGTTTAATGTGGCCCATCACCCCTGTGTAGATGCTCTCCCATTCTGCACACGGGTTCTTGTAAGCAACATCAGGAAAGTCTTCTTTCGCAGCTTGTCCTTTCCACTTATGAGTGCATGCCTCAGTTGGTTCACAGAAATGTCAGCAACCTCAGCGTCATAGTTACACAGCACGCATGATGAGGTCTCACTTATCCTGTACACGTGAGGTATGGAAGCACGTTTCTTCTGTTGGGCACTGGCAGGCTGGGAGGTTTTGGACAAACTGTTTACCACATCTTTTAGGAACGCAGGAGTGTAACTGTTTGTCGGAAAGTCCCTTTCGCTTTTCTACATATAGGAAGTCAGGTCTTCAGGTTTCGTGCAAATACAACATAACGATCCAAGACGACAACTACTGACCTTGGCAAGCGTCAGAATGACGCTTGCCAAGGTCAGTAGTTGTCGTCTTGGCTGGTACATTGGCTGGTACTTGAACATTTGGCAAGCGTCAGAATGACGCTTGCCAAATGTTGAAGTAGCAGCCAATGTATGTACTCTTTCTGTAGACGTAGAAGGAAAGTGCTCCATTGTTCCTTTTTGCCAACACATCCCAAAAGGCAGTTTCTAGTCAGCCTCCACCTATCCTGCGACCTCAATTAGATCTTTATAGTTTAGTTGTGTGATGAAGCTTCTAAAGCAGCCAAGCTTAATCACTCAGAAAAAATAGTCTACATAATACACCATAATACTTGGTGTTGTGCTGAAAAGCGAGGGCAGGCGGGCTTTTCCAGCCGCTGCATCATCAGATTCACAGTGGTCACTGAGACAGGCACCCATTGGTGTCGCGTACTTGCCTGTAGTGGGCTTTTTCAAAACTTAAGTAGGTGTTACCCAGGCAAAAAACTGAGGTGCCTCCTCAAGTCGGGGCATCAGTTGCAGACCTTTTGCTTGGTGCCCAACCAGTGCCAGAGCAGCAGCATGCACCCCAGTGGTCGTATTAGTCCGAATGTAAGTGAACAGAACTGTACACTTCCATTCCCATTGACATGGTTGTTGACAAGCAAGTCCACTGCTCTTCAATAGTTGCCTCTCTCTCTTGGTTCCTGCTGTGTATCTGACAATGCAGAGGCTCCAAAATAACTCTCACTTTTGGTCCAATGCCAGAGTTTTTGTGTGCTACATGGAGGATTTTTTTTGCGTGATAAGTGTTTTGCTTAGGAGCTTTCACCATGCATCAAAACAACCAAGCAGATTCCATTAGTTCACGGGTGGGAAGGGGTGTGAGGGGATAGCGACACATGCAGCTTTTTGGATGTGTTTCTAGAAAGGGACTTGGCACATTCTTTCAACGTTTACAAAAGAGTACGCATACTGACTGTCTGGAGACTTCATTCAGTCCCTAACTGACACTCGTCAAAGAAAAGTACTTGCCTTTCCATTGGACCCTACTCACATTTGCACGAATCTGAAGACTAGACTTCCAACATGCAGGCAGGACCTTTTGATGAAGGTTACCCTCCCGAGTTCATGAATGGTCTGGGCCACCGTTTGCCCATTTCCAGCCTCCCCGTTT
>NC_051183.1:138299750-138340485 GCF_013339695.2 Rhipicephalus sanguineus | reverse complement strand
GCCCTTGAACAAATGTATATACTTGCATCATATGTAAATTTGTGTATATAGTTCATCGTATATAAATTATAAACATTGCGCATATAATGTGTATATCATTACACCACAACTCTCCTGTCCTTCCGTATATAATGATGATTGAGGAGATGTACAGAGGATTCACAGTTTACCGGATTTAAGATCTGGAGCAAGCTCCTTCATCATCATTCATTTCCTGGATATGCTGTGCTTTTTTTGGCATCTCACGCGGTCGCCCATCGGCCCTGCTCTGCACGATGTTCTGCGTGTGTGGACCTGTTCGATGCCGTGAAATGTTTACAGAAGGAACGTCGTTCCTTCGTAAACGAGTTACGGTTACAGTCCCTCTGATATTTAACACAATTCCTTCCTCCTAAAAGGAAATTGCTCCTCGAACGTCGTTCCTTGGAACGCGGTTCCCTACAACATTAGTTGAGTCGCCATAGAAATTGTTACGCACGTCAAGAGTTATTCGGCCATCGATAGGCCAGAACACTGCCTCGCTGCAGGTCCCCGAGCCCACTCCGCAGCCAGTCACTCTGCATTAGACGTTGTTGGGGGGTTGGGCGCCATCTACTCAATCCCCTACCAGCGTTCGCCATTCGAACGCTCGCTTTCCTAAGAACAACAAACGCACGCCCTTAAATATGGTGTAATTTATGTTCCGCGTTCTTGCCGCGGCTTTCAGGCGACAGCGGCGTCACACAATGAGCGAGTAATGCTCGCGTACTACACAAGAGATGATGATTTAGAGGGCTCTGTATAAGAACACTAGGGAAGAGCAATCGGCTGTACTGCGCCGTTCGTTATGTTATATATCAACACGCGATGAGGCAGACGGAGCACTGTCCATGCAGCCGAATCCTTAATGCATCATGTACCTTAAGTCATCTTTAAGGGCCTCCGTGCTCGACCTGGCTGTGCCGCAAAGTTTGGCTGCCTACGCAATTAGCTTTACTCATAACCTATAGAATGAAAAGTGCTGCGAATAAGAAAATTAAACTTCGGTTTGATCTTTTAACTGAACGACTGCAATATAAAAATCCTGAAAAGGGTTCGTTGAAATGTCTGCTGCGAAATTCGCACCATGTAAGAGACAGATACAATCACATGAAGCACTCATAGCCACTGCAACGAATAAATGCAGTAAAGAAAGAAAAAGCCGGCAGATCCCACGCATTGTGGGAATCGATGTAATGCAAAGCAGCCAGCAAAGAGCTGCATACATCGTCTTGTATGTCATTGACGAAAATGCGTGTCATGGTTTTCATGTTAACTCCTATTATTTATGTTCGTCACAAAGTAACGTCGCTCAATACCAACTTGGGGGTCGATGAACCTAGAGAAACGGCCGCCAGCGCTCCATGAGCGTGGCAGGTAAGTCATGCAGTACATGACACGTGTGTCATGACTTTCATGTTAACTCGCGGTATTTATGTTCGTCACACAGTCACGTCGCAAGATACCAATTTTGGTGTATATCAATCTAACGAAACGGCCGCCAGCGCCCCATGAGCGTGGCACGTAAGTCATGCTGTACATGACATGCGTGTCAGGATTTTCATGATAACTCGTGTTATTTATGTTCGTCACACGGTCACGTCGGAAGAGACCAATATTGGTGTATATCAAGCTAGCGAAACGGCCGCCAGCGCACCATGAGCGTGGCAGGTAAGTCATGCTGTACATCACATGCGTGTCAGGATTTTCATGATGACTCGTGTTATTTATGTTCGTCACACGGTCACGTCGCAAGATACCAACTTTGGTATATATCAATCTAGCGAAACGGCCGCCAGCGCCCCATGACCGTGGCACGTCAGTCATGCTGTACATGACATGCGTGTCATGATTTTCATGATAACTCGTGTTATTTATGTTCGTCACACGGTCACGTCGGAAGAGACCAATAGTGGTGTATATCAAGCTAGCGAAACGGCCGCCAGCGCCCCATGAGCGTGGCACGTAAGTCATGCTGTACATGACATGCGTGTCATGATTTTCATGATGACTCGTGTTATTTATGTTCGTCACATGGTCACGTCGGAAGAGACCAATATTGGCGTATATCAAGCCAGCGAAACGGCCGCCAGCGCCCCATGAGCGTGGCACGTAAGTCATGCTGCACATGACATGCGTGTCATGATTTTCATGATAACTCATGTTATTTATGTTCGTCACACGGTCACGTCGCAAGAGACCAATATTGGTGTATATCAAGCTAGCGAAACGGCCGCCAGCGCCCCATGAGCGTAGCATGTAAATCATGCTGTACATGACATTCGTGTCATGATTTTCATGTTATGACTTGTCAGTTATATTCGTCAACAGTCATGTTACGCCATACCAATTTTGGTGCACATTCGATTAACCAAGCGACCAAAGAGCACAAAGTCGTAGGCGGATAGATAGATAGATAGATAGATAGATAGATAGATAGATAGATAGATAGATAGATAGATAGATAGATAGATAGATAGATAGATAGATAGATAGATAGATAGATAGATACGCTCATAGTCGCAGAAGTTCACTAAGAAATGCTTCGCATTTAAAAAGCAATGAAATGCTGAGTTATTTGTACTGGATTTGAAGCAGCATCGAATTCGCTAGATGACGACGATGGGTTGTAAAAACTCTAGTGAAAACTTTATCAGGCCTTATTGGTTCATAATTAAAATAGAAGATGAAACAACGTACTTAGAAGAAGGACAACAAATGAACGAAGACCACGGGACAAGCGCTGACTGCCAACTGAACACTGATAAATAGAAAACCAGCCTTTTATACCGTCTCAGAAGAAACGCCCGCATAATACCATTGCTATTCGCAGTCATACACTGCAAACCGTTTCACACCCTTATAGGTTTTTTTGAGATAAAACACCCATCGTACACCCCAATTTTCAGGTAAATATTATACGAAAGGGCGTAATGTCTTCTTTACACACCCATCGCACACTTTTTTTTATTTTTGGGTGTACAATGGGAGTATGTTCGTTTGACAGCACCCATGGGTGTTCTTTGAATTTTACACCTATGGGTCAATTCACTCAGTGAACAGACTTATAGGTGTAACCCCTGGCACACTTGACATTTCTGATATAAACTTTTTGCATTTATTTTTGTTAAATGTTGCCGATCTACTATTCTACGGCAGTCAGTACTCGCATCCACAGTACAGGAAGGTGAAAAATAAAAAAATTCGGCAGATCCCACGCATTGTGGGAATCGATGTAATGCGAAGCAGCCAGCAAAGAGCTGCATACATCGCCTTGTTTGTCTTTGAGCCAAATGAAATCATTCATGCCATGGCAGCTAGTCCACCATATATCGCATGTTTGCCATGCACGCATGCATGCACAATCTAGTGTACACCATGCCAATGAAACGCATATTCTGGTATGTAGGTGCATGACCTGTCGCTTATGTTCATCACGCACTAATGTCATACAAACCATTTGCCATATATCACGTTAACAAAACGGCCGGAAGCGCACATGACAGTGGCATGTAAATCATACCGTACATGACATGCATAACATGATTCGCATGTTAAGACATCTCATTATGTTCGTCATACAGTCACATTGCGCAATACCAATTTTTGGTGTATATCAAACGAGCGCAATGGCCGCGAGTGCAGCATGAGTAGAGCATGTAAATCATGCCATACATGACATGCATATTATGGTTTTTCATGTTACCGCCTATCACTAATGTTCATCATACAGCCACATCGCGCAATACCAGTTTTGGTGTATATCAAGCTATCGAAACCGGCGAGGAATGCACCATGAGCGCGGCATGTAAATCATGACATACATTCATTGATTCATTCAGTTTTATTCAACATCGATTTTGACAAATACAGATGTTGAGGGCCGTGAGCTAAAAGCACCAAACGGCTTGACGAGGCCCACGGTCCCATGAACTGGCACCGACATGTAAAGCATACATACATAACCTGCATGTCATGATTTCCATGTTACCACCTCTCATTTACGTTCGTCATGCAGTCGCGTCGCGCAATACCAATTTTGGTGTATACCAAGCTAGCAAAACGGCCGGGAATGCACCATGAGCGCAGCATGTAAAGCATGACATACATAACCTGCATGTCATGATTTCCATGTTACCACCTCTCATTTACGTTCGTCATGCGGTCGCGTCGCGCTATACCAAATTTGGTGTATGTCAAGCAAGCGAAACGGCACGAGTGCGTCATGAGCATGACATGTAAATCATGTTGTGCGTGCCATGCATGTCATGATTTTCATGTTACCACGTCTCATTTACCTTCGTCATACAGTCGCTTCGCGCAATATCAATTTTGGTTACATCAAGCAAGCGAAACGGACGCGAATGCACCACGAGCGTGGCATGTAAATCATGACATACATGTCATGGACGTCATGGTTTTCATGCTACCACCTGTTATTCATGTTCTTCATAAAGTCACATCGCAGAATACCAATTTTGGTGTATATCAATCTAGCGAAACGGCCGCGAGTGCGCCATGAGCGTGGCATGTAAATCATGTCATACATGACATGCAAATCATGATTTTCATGTTACCACGTGTCCGTTATGTTCGTCATACAGAAATGTCTCGCCATACCAGTTTTCGTATGTATCCCTTCATTTAAACGGCCGCGAGCGCCCCGAGACATGTCATGTAAATCATGCTGCACATGACATGCGCGTCATGCTTTGCATGTTAGGACCTGTCATTATGTTCGTCATGAACTGTTGTCACGCCGTACCGATTTTGGTATATATGAACTAAACGGAACGGCCGCAAGAGCCCAAAGGCCGTGGAATGTAAATCATGCTGTACATGACATGCGTGTCATGATTTTCATGATATGACCTGTCATTTATGTTCGCGATAAGGCCATGTTATGACACACCAATTTTGGTATACATCCGATTAACGAAATGGCCTGGAGAGCGCAAAGTCGTAGGCGGCTAGATAGATAGATAGATAGATACGCTCAAAGTCGCAGAAGATCGCTAAGAAATGCTTCGCATTTAAAATAATGACAGTTTATTCGAACACAGCAAAGGGAAAACCAAGAGAGTACATGACCGAACATGACGTTGCAGAAATGAATAAGTGATACAGCATCAGCACATAAGGTGTTCCATTGGGAGATTGTTTGATGAAAGAGGATATATACAAGTCTTCTTCACTCCAGTTGTGAACACAGCTCGGTTCGTGCATCTATGTTCTGAATAATGTCATTTGCGAAGAGCAAAAAAGAACAGAATGCTTCATGAGATTTTCGGAGCATTCACAATGATCCGTGTGATATTTGCAACGTCACATGCAGCACCTTAATTTCTAGGCTTTGCGATCTGCAGAGAAAAGAGTGGGACAGTCAAAAACAGACAAGCTTCAATAAAAAAGTACGGGAGAAAGCATCACAAAATTTCATGCAATACTAGTAAGCATTAACATCCAGCTGACAACCTCACACTGAAAATAATAAACACAAACAGTGAATCACTCCCAACAATAATAGTACGTAGCAAACAAGAACAGCCAGTTGACATCACATAGAAAAAAGAAGATACAAATAGAGAATCAAAGGTCCTTTGGGTGTGTCTATGTTTTTCCCTATTTCTCTCTAGCACTGGAAATGCAACAAAGTAGATTTAGTTCAGCTCTGGAATCATATATTCTCTCATGCTCTTTCACGAGCTTCTTTACAGTGACCTCAATGAAACCCCCCATATTGTATCGTCTACACACATTTCTCACCGAATCAGTCATCCACAGCAAATCACATGTTCATGCCCCTGAATTACTCGTTTCGCTGCCTCATTTATCCCATGAATTTCCAGGGACTGGAACTGTCTTCCTACTGACATTGCCAGCCTATCCTTGTAGTCAGGGCTTAAAGTCAGCCCCCCCCCCCCCCGTCGGCAGTCCAACGGTGGCACTTCGGCACCCATTTGCCAAGTGCTGGAGTTGAAGTTGTTGGCAGTATGCTTTGCGCGGGGAAATTATGCACTGCAATTTTCCTAATAATAATTTAATCGCGAATGTTTGGTTGACGGGGTGTCAGCAGGACAGAAGAAAACAGGTATCGTTGTACTGCAGAATGCAATTCACTGAGGCACTGAACACCACGGGCAACGCATCCTGAAACCACGGGTCGACAGAGCGTCTTGGCACAGCGTACTGTTTCACGGGGCACATGAGTGTGAAGCTGCCTGCTTATGAATCAGTAATGGTTCACCTTGGTCTGCTAAGCTTGCCACTCAATTTTCATTGTTTTATTTGTGCATCACAAGTCTGCTGTAATTGCAAGGACGCATGTATTTTGCCTACTTTATTAGGCAAGTGGTAGTGACAATAAAATACGGCATTGTCGTGCCTGAGGTTCTGAATGTAGTGAGTCAACTAATGTTACTTATGTTGAGCTCACATATATTTAATTCTTTACTCCCGATTTAATTTTGAGGAATCGTTCGCAAAATAATTTCATTTCATGCTTTATTGGTTTGACACGTTGAATGAATGGCCGAAATACATTCGGAATAATATATGTATTTGTTTAGCATTCGTATGCATTTGTTCAGTTCTAGAGACAGTTGGCTTCACTGCACTGTGATCATCGCAAACACCTCTCTTAACGCTTAATCTATAGCATATATACAGTGAAGTCTCGTTGATACGATTCTGCATAATACGTTTTTCAGCCTAATACGTTTTTGTTTTTATTCCCGGCAAACATCCCTTGAAAATAAAGCATTTTCATGCGTTTAATACCATAACATTTTTGCCAAAACTGGTAATACGACCGCGAAATTGGATCTTGACCGATATATCGAGAAATCCTGCGTTTATTCTTTGTTATGCCAGCTCGCACGGCGTTCCAACAACCCACGATCTACGCGTAGCAGAGCCGCTGAGGCCACAGCAGCATCAGTCTAGCGGCGAAAAGATCGCTGCTAGGTGATCTTTTCTTTGAGATTACATATATACATATACTGTATTGCCGCTTTGTGAGACCCCCCCCCCCTCCTCCAGTGAAGGGAGACTTTAAGCCCTGCTTTTAGTCATGCAGTCATGTGTCGTCGCAATGCTTACTGCGATTCGAATACACGGTGTAAAGCATAACAAAACATAACACTACCGCAGAAAGCTGCGCCCACGTGACCCAGCAACGGCCGGGGCGCCGCCTCCTCAGCCGCCGCAGCCGCCGCGAGTGCGCAGCGCGCGGAACAGCTCTATCACCACGTGACTTATGCAACGCGCTCAGACACGCCGCCGGTCTCTACCGTTTTCTGCGTGTGTTGTGCGCCGCCTCCCGGTCGGTCGAGTTTTGCAGTCGGTGTTTCAATTGTTTGAAGTGTGCCTGCGCTCTGTGCTTGTCCTTTACCTTCCGCCAGTGCTGCTTATTACGAAGATGTACTATACTCAAAGGGAGACCTGCAGCTACATACCATGGAGCACTCGAACTGAAACGGTATGTGCCGCTATCACGTTGCTATGGCCAGCGCTTTGTTAACTCCCAGAGCGCGATATAATGCCGTTAACTAAGCTTTTCTTAACTGGTTGACGATAGGTGAGCAGTTGTGAACGTAGCCAGCATATGTGAGTGCATTGTTTCATCGGGATGAAGGCAAAGTTGTGTGACGTTAGGCGCGGGCAAGCTTTGCTTTGTTTGGCGTTGAAAGTAGAGTGCGCATGCGCGGCTGTGATTCGGCGGGGGATTTGAACACAGCTGTGGCGGTGCCCTCCTGTCGGCGGTGGTGTTGAAAGGGTGACCCGCTCCCGATGGACCACTATTTTGATTTAATAATAGTTGGGTGGGGACGGCGCCTGTTAGCTATAAGCGGCAAGCGTGTCTAAGGTGCGTATGCTTCGGCCTATTGATAATCCAAGTGCATTTTTTTTTCGCACAAGAAAAAAACAACAGGACAGGAAACAACGACGTAATGTCCGCGTAGTTCTTTTCCGTCCTTGTTCGTTTTGTGCTTTAAAACTACCGTGATGCTCGGGTTGATGCGTGTGGGTCATTTTAACGCAGCATGTTGCTACGTTCTAGTAACGCCGCGCGAAGCTCGCCTAAGTGCTAATACATTCCGTTTCGTTAAATTCGTACTGACATTTGAATTCATCCGTAACATCCTTGAACTTGAAATACGTGCGCAAGGTTGTAACTGCGAAGAACCAAGAAGAGACAGAAAGAACGCCGTTCTTTCTGTTTTTTCTTGTTTCTGCGCAGTTGCAACCTTCTGCCACGTATTTCAAGTAACGATGCACCAACTAGTCCAACATAACGTACTGTTATCCGTAACATAGGTTGCCTGATAATGCCGGCACCCGTGCATGGGGAGCCGTTCGTTAAACTTGACTTGTGCGAATGCGAATGGATTTTTCATGTCTATGTATGGCCAAATCGCCTTACCTACCTGAAGTGTGCAAGCGCTAGTTCGAGCATGAGTGTGCGCTTAGCCGTGCGCAGGGTTCCCCATCAGGGGGGCGGGGGAGTAGGAAGGTTAATCGCTGCCCCCTCCCCCGCCTTACTAAATAGTCAAAGTATGGGACAGACTTTGCGCCCCCCCCCCCTCTCTGTCTGAGTTGACTAGGGAGCCCCCCCGCCCGTTCATGCGTACGCCTGAGTGCCCGCGTTCGAGCACAATTTATTTTATCCTGTTTGTTTCCATTATGTCTAGCTTTCATTATTTTGTTGTGGTTAATAAGAGTTATGTGCGCCTCGTCTCGCTTAGGCGTTGCAACTTCGCTAAATACTTTTAGGTGTACAAACATTAAAAAACGCAGTTTGTACGACCACCTCCAACGATATTATTTGGTAAAAGACAAGCCTAATAATTTATCAGATATTTTAAATTCTCCAGTCATCTTCAAGGCTGCAAGTTGCAGTCTTGAAGAGAAGTCCTTGTGCATAGTTTTGTTTTATATGCTTTTCATCGATGTGCAGGAGTCCTTCATGCCACTAAAGAATGCTCCCTTTTTCTTTAAAAATGCGGATAATATTTGTTAAATAGTACTTTTTCTTTCCCAAAGAAGCTAATTGCACGTAGAAAAGCTCTTAATTCTCTTCGGTTACATATGGGGCATGTTATGAGTTTCATATTTGGATGGTACATGGTAGAGAAACTGTTATTTACTGAAACAAATAATTGAAGTCTGCGTAGTGCTTTCCAGAAAATGATTTTTTAAATTTTTTATCATGCAGGGAGACAGCGTTCCAATAACACCTTGCATTGTGTGCGATGGCCCCGATCTTCCTTACGCAAGGCAGCTTTTCCTCCATGTGGACAAACTGCTCTTCAGAGTGTCCAATGCCACAGAAGGAGTAGCTGCACTCATGGCAGCGCATTGGCTGTTAAATATCGAGTACCATGGCAAAGCATTCAACGTTCTCGTCGCTGTTGAATGGCTCCTTGGCCAGTGGGTAATGACTCGAGGACACAAGTAGTAAAGCTTCTGAACATTTTGAAGAAAACGTAGATAATAGGCCTTAGCTTCTGCTTAAAGTATTGCTACATGTAGGCTGCCGGAATCCATATTGTCGACGCGCGTGTGCGCCCGACGAAGAGGACGAAGGTCGCTAGCTGCTCGAGCTCGGAGCCGGATTGCTCAGTGCTGCAGCCATTCTTGCAAATATATCTTGTGAATAGCGACTTGTAAAAGCGACTGTCACTCACGTAACATATTTGGTGGAGGTGGAACGTTTCCCGTCCTCATCACGCAGCTCCGCAGTGGCCGCGTCATCCAGCCTCTCGCCATGGCTTCCAATGACAACCCGTCCACATCTCCATCTGCGGCTCCTACGACAACCTTTGTTGCGGTCCCCACCCCCCGCGATCCCGGGACATCCTCTGCGCAACCTGGCCTCGACGTCGACTACTGGCTTCGCCTGTATGAACGGGTCAGTCAAACTCACCGGTGGGACCCTACCATGATGCTCGCTAATGTTCTCTTCTACTTGGATGGAACCTCGCGCATCTGGTACGAAACACATGAGACCGAGCTCGCCAGCTGGGACACGTTCAAGGAGAAGCTACGTGACATCTTTGGGAACCCGACCGGTCGCCACGCAGCTGCACGACAAGAGCTCGCTACACGTGTCCAGTCACCTACTGAGTCGTATGTCTCATACATACAAAAAGTGCTTGCTCTTTGCCGGAAAGTGGACGAGGCAATGCCCGAAGCTGACAAAGTGGGTCACGTTTTGAAAGGCATCGCGGACGACGCTTTCCATTTGCTGGTCTACACCAACGTCTCGACTATCGACCGCATCATTCAAGAATGCCGCCGTTTCGAAACGGCCAAAAGCCGTCGTGTGCACCCTCAATTTTCTCGGTTGCCAAACACGGCTGCCACGTCCACCTGCTCGGATTCCGCCGCTACACCGCCCTTTGAGCAGAGTGTAACGCGCATCGTTCGACGGGAACTTGAAGCGGCAAGTCCAGCGCCGTTCCAGCCCTCTCCATTCGACCATGCCACTATACAACCAACCCCCGCGGTCTCCGTTATTCAGGCGGTCGTACGACAAGAATTCGCCAACCTCGGGTTCCCTGTCGCCTGCCCCGTCTCTCGCCCCTCGTCCCGACCAATGCCCATGAATGCATCTCGAAGTGCCGCATTCATTCCTCCACGATCTCGCAACCCAGCGGAATGGCGAACTCCCGACGACAGACCCATCTGCTTCCGGTGCCACCGCGTTGGTCATGTCTCCCGCTACTGCCGCGCCACTTGGACGCCGCCATATAGGACCCAATTTTTCTCGCCTTCCCGCCCATATGAAGATCTTCGCCGGTATTCGCCCAGCCGTACAGATCCTACTTGTGACACACCTAACAGCCGCCCTCCTGCTCGTTCACCGTCCCCTCAGCGCCGTCGTTCCCCGTCGCCCCAACACCGCCGCCACCCCTCGCCGCCCAACTTTGCATCGTACCCGACGGAAAACTAGATCGTGCAGCTCCTGGAGGTAGTGCTGCATCATCTCCTTCTGAACCAAATCCTCCGTTGACGCTTCCTACGAACAAGAACCTCATCGATGTGCATGTGGACGGTATTTCTTTCACGGCTCTAGTCGATACTGGAGCTCACGTGACCATAATCAGTGCTCGTCTTTGTCGCCGACTGAAAAAAGTCCTCACACCTGCTACTACAAAAGCTGTACGCGTCGCCGATGGCGGAACTGTTCCTGTCACTGGAATGTGTACAGCTCGCATAAGCATCGCCGACCGTTACGTTCCTGTCCTATTCACGGTGCTCCATAATTGTCCTCATGACCTCATCCTAGGGATGGACTTCCTGTCGACCCATTCTGCCCTGATAGACTGTTCCGCTGGTACTTTTTTGCTTGGACCTTCCTCTTCAGCCAGATATTCACCCCGACCTCCCACACAGCCTCGGCACCTCGGATTTCATCCGCCGACCGCCTAAAGCCCTAACATTCGCCGAATTCACAATGACTTCATCCGTGTTGGATGGGCACTACGTCGTCACGCCGATTACTGATGTACTTCTGGCACGTGACATCACTGTGCCTCACTGCGTCATAACTATAGCCGCTAACCGGGTACATCTCCCCGTCATAAATTTCGGCTTCACGAAGCAAGTCCTCCCTCAAGGGATCTTAATCGCCACGTTGCGGTCCTTAGCCGATGTCCACGTCACCTCTTTTGCAGCAGACGTATGCTCCAATCTTCATTGTCGCCCACCCGATACCACAAGCCTCGACATGGCATTACGCCCCATGATTGCCCCAGACCTCCCCCCAGCGCAATCAGCCACCCTCATCCGCCTTTTGGCTTCTTACCGCGAGATCTTCGACCTTGACAATCGACCACTCGGCCAAACTTCTCTTGTGCAGCACCGTATCAACACAGGTGATGCTGTTCCCATTCACCGTCGACCGTATCGGGTGTCCGTATCGGAGCGCCAGATTATTCAAGAAGTAAACAAGATGTTAGCTAAAGGCATTATTGAGCCCTCATCGAGCCCTTGGGCGTCACCCGTCGTCCTGGTTAAAAAGAAAGACAACACGTGGCGTTTCTGCATCGATTACCGGCATCTAAATCGACTTACGAAAAAGGACGTGTATCCTTTGCCCCGCATTGATGACGCTCTCGATTGTCTCCATGGCGCACGCTACTTTTCATCCATAGACCTTCGCTCCGGTTATTGGCAGATTGCCGTGGACGAGGAAGACCAAGAAAAGACCGCCTTCGTCACTCCCGATGGCCTGTACCAATTCAAGGTTATGCCCTTCGGTCTATGCAACGCCCCAGCCACGTTCGAGCGCATGATGGACTCTCTGCTACAAGGGTTCAAATGGTCAACATGCCTTTGTTACATAGACGACGTCCTCGTATTTTCACCTACATCACCTGTCGGCTATTCTCGACGTCTTCCGCAATGCTGGCCTCCAGTTGAACTCGTCGAAGTGTCACTTCGGCCGCCAACAGATTACAGTGTTGGGCCACCTCGTTGATGCTTCTGGTGCGCGGCCGGACCCTGAGAAAATTCGTGCCGTCACCAGTTTCCTAGTACCCCAATCCGCCAAAGATGTTCGGAGTTTTGTGGGACTTACTGATCTTCTAAAGAAAGACGTCCCATTTTCGTGGGGGTCCACTCAAGCTGCCGCCTTCTCTCACCTCTTCACAATTTTGACGACGCCACCTATATTGGCCCACTTTGACCCAACCGCCCCGACTGAGGTCCGAACTGATGCCAGTGGTCACGGGATCGGAGCCGTCCTCGCCCAACGTCAGCAGGGACACGACCGCGTTATCGCCTACGCTAGTCGCCTCCTTACACCCGCGGAGCGCAACTATTCGATCACCGAAAGAGAATGCCTTGCTCTTGTCTGGGCGGTCTCCAAGTTCCGTCCATATTTATATCGCACTCACTTCTCCGTAGTCACCGACCACCACGCGCTCTGCTGGCTTTCATCATTAAGGGATCCCACAGGTCGACTTGGTCGCTGGGCTCTGCGACTGCAAGAGTACACTTTTGCAGTGACGTACAAGTCTGGACGCCTGCATCAGGACGCCGACTGCCTATCTCGCTATCCGGTTGGCGAGTCGCGCACCGTCCCTGACACCGACGCTTGCGTGTGCACCGTTTCCCAACTGACCCACATAGCCGACGAGCAAAGCCGTGATGCATCCTTACGGGCTATCATCGAGTGCCTCGAAGCCTCACCTTCGGACCGATCTCATCGCTCGTTCGTACTCCAGAATGGTACGCTATACCGCCACAACTTTCATCCAGACGGACCTCCCTGCTGCTTGTTGTACCCAAACACCTCCGCTCCGCTGTACTCCACGAACTTCACGACGTTCCAACTGCCGGTCACCTTGGTGTGTCCCGCACATACAACCGAATCCGCCGTCGCTTCTATTGGCCAGGTATCGCACGCTCCGTCAGACGATACGTCGCGGCGTGTGAGAAATGTCAACGCCGCAAAACACCATCGACGCTTCCGGCTGGGTGCCTTCAAACCCTCGACATTTCGTCCGAACCCTTCTTTCGCGTCGGCTTGGACCTACTCGACCCTTTTCCCCTGTCTTCTGCTGGCAACAGGTGGATAGCTGTGGCCACAGACTACGCCACACGCTACGCCATCACACGAGCTCTTCCAACAAGCTGCGCCACAGATGTCGCCGATTTCCTTCTGCACGACGTGATCTTGCAACACGGTGCTCCACGCCAGCTCCTCACGGACCGTGGGCGCACATTTCTATCGAGAGTCATAGCGGACATCCTGCGTTCATGTGAAACGCGGCATAAGCTCACTACGTCGTACCATCCGCAAACGAATGGCCTCACGGAGCGTCTGAACCGAACCCTAACCGACATGCTTTCAAAGTATGTTTCCTCAGACCACTCCGACTGGGACCTTGCTCTACCGTACGTGACATTTGCCTACAATTCCTCGCGCCATGACACGGCTGGTTACTCCCCGTTTTTCCTGCTGTTTGGCCGCGAACCCACATTGCCCCTTGATACAGTCATTCCGTTGCCAGCAGCTCCGACCACTGAATACGCCCTGGACGCTATCAGCCGGGCCGCTCATGCACGCGAAGCCGCTCGTACTCGCCTTCTGACCTCCCAAGAGAACCAACGCCGTCGGTATGATCAACGACACCGCGACGTACACTTTTCGCCCGGTTCTTTGGTTCTGCTGTAGTCTCCGACCCGGCACGTTGGCCTGTCCTACAAACTGCTCTCTCGGTACACAGGGCCATACCGAGTGCTTCGTGCGGTGACTCCCGTCACCTATGAAATCGCTCCTGCTGACTCGTCGTCTTCATCCACCCCGCATGCCAGCGACATCGTACACGTCGCACGCCTGAAGCAGTACCACTCGCCCAATGACGTTGACGTCTAGATGCGCCGAGACGGCGCCTTTGCGCCGGGGGTTATGCTACATGTAGGCTGCCGGAATCCATATTGTCGACGCGCGTGTGCGCCCGACGAAGAGGACGAAGGTCGCTAGCTGCTCGAGCTCGGAGCCGGACTGCTCAGTGCTGCAGCCATTCTTGCAAATATATCTTGCGAATAGCGACTTGTAAAAGCGACTGTCACTCACGTAACAGTATGTCGCCACCTGTGATAAACACGAGCTTAAGCCATAAAGGTATATTTTCATATGGTAACGAGTAATTTGTTTTAGATTATACAGAATCGAATACTATGGTGGTACTAGTATTTCATTTCAATTTGTTGCTCACTTTCTTGTGACATTTTAATACAAGCCATTTCGTCTCTGCCGATTTCAACATGTTCTCGCAGGTCATTCCACTTTGTGTTATTGGCTTAGTTTTTATATTCAAAGGACTTTGTTACTTTTTTGCAGTAGTTACAGTAATTGAGATCTTTTGCTGTTGAAACTTTATCTTAACAAAACTGCCTGTACTTGTCAGTATAATCAGTACATCGAATATTGTTCTAGAATTTAATTTTGAGCTATATGACAAGGTTTAAGTTTTGTCAATATATTTTAAAAGAAATAATTACTCGTTTTATTCAATTACCAATGATTCTGTTGCCTTTGCTTGGAAAGGGATAATCTTTAAATTTCTCTGAACATGCCCGTATAAAATTTCATTGCACTGTTATTATGTAGATAATGCTTCTGCAGTGTGTCGTGGTGATAACGTCCCTATTCCCATGCATTTCCTGCATATTACCGCATTCAGTATGATCTGCAACGTGCGTGTCATGGCCCGATTGCTCACTTTTTCGTGTTGGAGCCACAATCCATTGCTTTTGAGAAAGTGGGAAAGGTTTCATAATTCCAGCAATGTGCACAGTTTTCTACTTCACTCATGTACTTTCCCAGAAAAGAGATATGGAGGCCTGCTGTGGAAAACGACATTCTGAGTCCTTATAATGTTGCCTCAGTTGTCACGGAGCATTGATACCCTGCTCGTGTATCAGCTACGGCTGTTCGATGGCAGTGTTTACCCTACTAAGAAAGTCAACAACAGGCACAATGGTGTGGGCAGTGCTGGAATTTCGAAACTTTATCAATCCACTTTTTCATCAAGGGATTGCACATTTCTGAACTATCTCCTTAACAGGAGAACGACCAGACCGTACCTTGTGTGTTCCAGTTGATTCGAAACACATACACTGATGTTATGCAGCCAATTTAGGACGATGGCACCTTATTTTATCAACTGCATAAGTGCAGGTATGAGAAGTGGCACCAATATTTCCCTTCTTGGGAAGGGCAACTACAGCGGGAAAATTCATTATGGGGTGTGCCCAAAGGGACCAAATGTCTGTAGTGCCCCAAGGGGGCTGACAGGAAAGAAGGTTCATTTGTGCTTCTCCCTGTAACTGCTGCCTTTTTGAGGGCGTTTTTATCTATTACACCCCACTCGCACGGGTGTAGCTTGTTCTAAGACCCATACTGCACTATACGGCTGTGTTACAATGAAGCGTGTGAAATTGAATTCCTCATTATGAAGTGGAAATAACGCCCAAGCAAGGCAATTGTTGTGAGAATTGCCTTGCTTCATATTTTGACACAAACGCCTTGGTGATTTGTGCTCCTTGTTTGGCGGCATACGCGATGCCGCTCTGCACACTCGAGAAATGTCATTGAATACCGTAGAATTTGTCTCGGATGTACGAGCTCTGTGTTTATTAAAGCTTGACATTATTTTGTACTATTCGATAACTGTGTGAACATCTTGCAATATGTGTCAACACATTTTAAGTAATGCCTTTGTATTCAGTCACGATTGCACTGTATATGTGAGGGCCATATATGCCGTGCTTCATACGCACTAAAATCAGTGCTGCTGCCAGGATTTTCCCTCTGTGGCAGGAGCCACTATAATAGGTCATGCGCCCTTGAAAGGACTAGCTAAAGGGTAAGCTTTCTAGCGTTTCAATGGGAGCCAACTAGGAGGGGGGAACCACTCGAATTATGGAAATTTTTGCCTGGGTGTTTCGGTGTAATTGTGCATATACACCCTGACGCCCTTTTTCTCGTTTGGGTGTAATGTGCTTTTACACCCCACAACCTTTTTTTTTCATTTGAGTGTAATATGCTTTTACACCCAAGCACACCCATTGGGAGAAAGTTTGAAATTACACCCATTGTATAGGTGTAGTCCTGCTTGGTGCACCTATTTTTCGGGGTGTAGGGGTGTGAGTTAGAGACACCATGTTACACCCATACGGGTGTAATGTGGTTTACAGTGTAGCACGCGACGACTTTCGTTACCTACACAACTAATAATTTATTTTTTAGCGTTTGGAAAATGGAAATAATGCTCCTGAGCTCGTCCTTGCCGATAGGGAGTGAATGCACATGTACAATACAACAATTAAATTCCGGTGCTTTAAGGGCCAAAACCACGAAGTCATTGAAGCTCGCTCAAAAGGGTGGGATCTCAGGAATAAGTTTCACCGCCGTGGTGAATCCTTAAAGCGCAAAAAACTAAGTTACGCTGTAACAAAGCTGTTGTTGCAGTTTGTCTCCATAGAAAATTGCTGCCGTGGAGGCAATCGAGCTCGCGTTGTCGAGCTTAGCGACGCACAACGTATGCGTTGACCGCTAAGCTGACACTGCGGGTGCCACTGTAAATTCAACTACGGGACCCCACCCATCAACACGGCCGCGCGTTCAAAACAGGCATATTGCGTTTTTTCGAGCGGTCGTAAGATGGCTTGCGAATGGGGCATGCAAACCAAGTAAGTATGCGATTTACTTGATTCGGTGCACTGCAGATGAGTGTGCTTGCCGTCTCTGCTTCTCGTGCCACTTTCCGGAAACCTGTAGAACTTCACGGGCGCCTTTTGACCTTTCGCATTTTCGATGCTGTTGTGACAATCAACAACACAGCAGTATTGCGTGCCAGCTTTCCTGGTTGGTGAGGTCGCGCTCGCTATCACGAAAAGAATGCAAGCGAGCGCGAGCGCCGTAGAAAACACGGGCGCGCGCCTGCGCAGACGCGACCTTCAACGGCTATATCGACCCGCTAGGGGAGCATTCGGCGCTGCTGCCGCGCTGGTAAATTTTAGGTTGCCTCGTCTATACAAGGCTATTCCACGCTCTGCTAGCGGGTCTGGATAGCCGAGTGGTTAAGACGCTTGGGCACGCGGATTCGAATCTCGCCTCGCGAATGGAATTTGTTCTCCTAGAGTTTATCTTTTTCTCCATCCTTATTTCGCTCTCTCTTCTTCTCTCTCCTTCTATTTGCCTTTCTTTCTTTCTTTCTCTCTTTCTCTCTCTCTGCAGTTGTTGACTCAGCGATAAGAGTTGTTGCATCCCGCGCCTGAGAAATCAGTGCACTTCTTGGAGCGATGCAGATGATGAAGCAGAAGGCGACGATGAAGAAGAGGATGAAGATAGCGCGTGCTGGTTCATGATGTTGATTGTTTTCTGTTCGTGTGAGGCCAATAACGGCCGGCCTAAAAAGCTCCGCTGGTAAAATAGATCAATCATAGATAGTAAGCATGAAGCGAGGCCAGCTACACCACTAAGAAGGTGAGCTAACAAAACAGTGCGCTGTATTCAGTATAGATTCTGTTCTCCAGATTTTCACTTGCCGTGCCAAACATTTGTATAGTTATCGTCGGGTAACTTTCTGTCTCCAGCAAATATGAGTTTGGACATTGAAGCGATATGTTTTCAAACATATTTATGCAAGTTTTTAGTGTATGCTGGTGTAGCCTTTGGAGGGCGGTGCAATTCAACCTCCTGTGGAAGTGCACTTCTTGAATGCGTGACATGTGGCACACGCTTAGGTGTTCAGCGTTGTTATCCGACTCCAAGCATTTCACATATATTTTAATGGCTATTGCGAATCCTCCCCATCTTCTCAGATTGCCTTTGCGAAACAGCCTGTACGGGAAAAAACAATTTCAAAATCCCTCCTAGCGGGTTTCCGCTCTTTTCCGGTTAGTATTTGAATATGAGAACAGCAAAACGAGATTCGAAAGACTGAGTACTGGTGGGATTAAGTTCACCAGCAAGCCAAATTTACTTGAGAGACTTCGAGCACCAAGGGAAATGTTTGTGACACTGCAATGTGTTTTAACATTAGCATTTCTATTAAATTATCCGTACGATGACGACATTCGTTCGGCATTAGGCAACAGTATTACCTCGTTCAATATTTCTTTCCTGGCGTTTTTTGCCGGGCCCTAATTATTAAAAACGGTCAATAGTCATCGAATTCCAAAATGCGGCCTTCGCTTTTAGTGTCTATTACCGAAAAAATAATGTCAGTGCGTAGTTCTAACCTGCGCGAGAAAAAGAACGTCAAAAGCATCAGCCTCTTGCGGGTACCAGCAAGAGTACTTACCCGGCGTGCTCTTGCAGCTTATTGCTACAGTGGGGTGCTTTCTTTAGGTGATGTAGACACTCTTGGTTGGTTACTTATGGGTGTAGATACGTGTTTCCAAAATAGTGTGATCCACACACAGTACCGTCTATGATTTAACCAGGGGGGTGTTACTCCGTATACCTCCCATAGGATGCCTTAATTCATGACGTCAGCGCTGCAGCGCCAAACGTCCCTTCATTTACGACCCTGGCGGTTGCGACTCAGAGATTCAAACTGTAGAAATGGCGGCGCATACGGTATCCGTCGTCATGGCAACACTAATAACAGCCGCGCCTCCTCCCCTAGCTCTCCCGCGCCCGCCGTTCTTTCTTTTTTTTGCGTGCGCGGCGCGCTTATTTTTATGGACCCGCTTGCGCATGCTGCGCAGTTTCTTTTTGTATCCATCCGCTCGCGTGCTCTGCGCCTCGGTTTCTTTGCGCGTTTGAATGTACGCAATTTGCAGTCATGCATTCTGCAAACACTGCAGTCATGCAGCTTGTGCCAGAAAACAAAAGAATGAATTGCACTCACAACACAAAATATATTTGGTCTCGTTTTCATCTCCTCGTTTTCGAAAATCAACATTTTCATCAAATGTGGAGCGATACAGACTCAGGAGATTAACAGAAGTGATTAACAGATTAACAGGAGATTAACATACACGTGTTGATGATCGCTAAACAACAAAAATGTTCTCTGCAAAGTTAAGAGCTTAAAGAACAATGGAATAAAAAAACAGAACATAACACTACGGCACATACATGCACATAATAAAAACACAATTTTTATACTGACAAAAGGGCAGAAGAGCTTGTGATATATGCGCACGATATTGAGCAAAATCATGATAACTAACAAAAGTGAACATTAACTGCAATGCAAAAACAAATGGAAGCAGTTGAAATACCTAAAAATACAATAATAACGTAAAGGCCATATTAAAGACTGTTCAACAATGCACAGGAGAAATCTCCCACCGGCACCACCTTGGAGGTCAAGATCTGGTACTAGCGTTACGACTGGTTACGCACTACGAGGGACGAACGGGTGCCGCTTTAAGGAGCTTTACCACGCTATTACAAGCTAAGTTCAATATTTATTATTTACAGAAACAGAAATGCAGCAATGGTTGACTTCAGCAAGAACGAGAAGTGATTGAGACGTCACCTTTGTAAACATAACAAAGCGGATGTTCACCACGAGCTCCACCTTATAGCTGGATCTTGTTAAGCTGGTCTGCGCGACGCACCTTTGATATTTACCGGCATGACGATTAACTCCACGCGGACATTCGTTCTCCTCCGCAGTCGGTCATCACATGTCTCTTCAAAACTTGTCTTCAAAACACCCTCTTCAAAACTTGTCACTGTCATCTCTTGATACTTAACTCACAGCTCTAGATCATCAAACAACACGTCTTTTGTGGTCGAGCGAACGATGCTATCACTAGAACGACATAACTTCTTCGCCGACTAACTCCTCACTGACTCTGCACGCGCTTGCTTGCTGCGCTTGCATTGCCTGTATCGGCTCGCGCCTGGGTTCGGGAAGGTGCGTATGATTCGTCTGTGCGTAGCACAGCGAAAGCTAGGGAAAGGGCGAGATCCTCTCACCCATTCGTCTGCGGAATCAAACGGCGCCGCCAGCTCGGCTTTGTTTTCTCGAATATCCCGATCTTTCGTGTTCGTTGGCTGTGTCGGTGGCGTCTTCTGCGGAGAGGGTAAGGGGCGCGCGGGCGCGCTCCCGGCGCCTTTTTATACCTGTTTTTTTCGGTGCGCGCACTCTGTCGCGCACGAACCGTCGGCGCCAGGCTTTCATGCCGTCGTTCGAAATCGGCGACGTGCACTTAGTCAAGCACTCGTTTGTGACAAACATCGTGCACAAGTCCACTTTCATAGAGGTCCGCGCCTTTCCTGCAGCTGCCAGTGCAGAATTAGTTGTCTGGCAGCCGCACGAAGGGGAAATAGCAGCCGCGAACTTCATTCATCTCCTCACAGCAAAGCTGTGCAAAGCGCTGTCGTCTACTCGGCTTCCCGCACGTACTGTCGGCGGCGCCCGCTAGATGGCTATCAGTGGCGCCTCTATAGGCGGTGCACAAGGCGTATACAAATCACGGAACACCTTCTCTGCCCATCTACTCTCCTTCATATTCCTTAGCCTTTCTTGGAACCTTATTTTGCTCTGAGCTCCCTCGCCTCAAAACCGCGCCGCGTCGTCTGCTAAAGCGCGGCGGCTCCGCCGAATCGCGCTTGCTTTGCGGTGAAGCTAACTGCGCGCTTTGCTATGCGCTTGCCATTCGATAATCTGGCATGGTTCTCGAGAAGCACAGCGACTGCGCCTTGTTCCGCGCAGCTTTTGCTCCTAGTGTTTTCTTTATCTCACGCGCAATAAACCTTGGCCAGTGCACGAGTAACATTTCCAAGCCACGCTGGAAATCTCATAACTAAGCTACTCAGATGCTTCGTGCCCAGTAGCCACAATGTTCCCGCTGCTCACGCGATTGTTTCTGATCAGCCTAACAGCTAGGCGCCAATTGGCTATAATTACAAGGTAAGGTCTGACATAACATCTTTATTTGTGCAAAAAGTTTCAATTCGTTACTCACCTCAAAGCAAAAGGGTGTGAGCAGTTTACCAATTTCAGAGAAGTTACATAACATTCGGGTGTTGTCAGAACCGCTGCCTTCATGCGCTAGTGAATTTAACTCGCCAAAACGCCGCCCTAATTAGCTACTCATTTGCAACCGCGCTTCTTCGTATCATTCATGCAGACAAATTAAGCAGCGTTCAAACTGAGTTTTCAGCTGAACTTACACCAAGCAATCAGTGCACCAAAGAAGCGCCGTTGACAAACCTTTACTTCTGTAAGCAGGCGCTGAATGAAGCTTCACTCTCATTTTATCGCAAGGTGGGCGCGACGCGGAAAGCTTTCTGTGAGCCTTCAACTTGCAGCACAGTCCGATTTGTCTTTTAACATGAAAGTGTTTTATGCCGGGGTCCACCAAGTACATCCGTCACGGATATGACGTTGATGAAATGGACGCCAACGGGTGAGAAAGAAAACAAAACAAGAAAAAGATACCCCGCTGGGAATCGAACCCACGACGATGCGGCCGCGACGGCAAGCGCCCGACGCCCTACCGACTAAGCCAACTCGGGAGATGCAAGGCACCGCGCGAACGCGCCTTATATCTTTCACACATTCTCTTCCGCGGCGGGCGGAGCGGGGCGGTGCCGCCGTCTGTAAGAGGTGAAAAGAAGTAATGCTTCACGATCGACATTTACTAGCGCTTACTCCGAGATTGCACGCGACATCGGGGGTCATGGTTAAAGCGTCTCGATACCAGAGAGGTAGACTGGCCGCGCTGGCGTCGCCGAGGCACCCTTGACGCAGTTACGTTCTTTGCCTTTGGCTTCGTGTTAGCGTGCGTCGGCTCATCGGAGTTGTGCAGCTTCCACGTGCACCAATGGGATTTCTCCGCCGCCGACTGCTTCGATTGCGAGAGCACCGACTAACAAAACTTCTGCAATACGCGTTGCAGAAAGGACGCGATTTCGACGGGCGGATGTCGTGCCCTGGTGGAGCGAGACTAGCGCCTGCGAGACAGAGCACGGCGGGACGCACGCCTTTGCGGCTCAGGCTACGAACCTCTACCTCCCGTGTTGCTGAAGCGCAGTGTGTGTTATGTATGCATGGAGCACAGGCGTCGGCTACCCATTACCAGAAAGCGCACATCGTGCCGTTTCTCTCCTTAATTGACGACGCTTTGAAGAAGTGCATACCGGGTACCAGTGTTGATTATGAGCTTGTTGATATCATCCTTACGCGGGATTCACGATTCGCTGTTTCCAAATATATGTTCACACCGTCAGCTACCACAACGGTTTAATCATGATCATGGGCGTTAGTCGTCGCGATAGAGACATGCTGTCAACATGGGTGCAACGACGTCAAAACGGTACTGTAGCTGCCAAACACGAATACACATTGTACAAGCTCTTATATATCATTACACAATAAGTACTACTTCTGTGAAGACACGTTCCACTTTCGTGTTATAGCGATTCCTATGACGGAGGGATCAGCCATGTTTTTTTTTTGTATTGTCGACTTTCCCTATTGAAAAATTCCATATGTACGGAGTCCGCAGATACGGACTTATTGGAATATGGAATGCCATATCACCGTATCATACGGAAATCCGTAAGATACGGAAATCCGTAAGATACGGATATCCGTATGATACGGAAATCCGTAAGATACGGATATCCGTATGATACGGTGATATGGCATTCCATATTCCAATAAGTCCGTATCTGCGGACTCCGTACATATGGATTTTTTCAATAGGGAAGGACCACGGATATCTGTATCATACGGAAATCCGTAAGATACGGATATTGATCATCCGTATCATACGGAGATGCGGCACTGAAATATTTGGTCCTGCATCGCGCAGAAAAATCGATGGATATCCTAATATAACTGAAATGTAGGTATATACACGCAGCACAGTAGTGTGGATATTGGTAGTAGAGTCGCCGACAATGTGCCTTGATTCATGGCTATAGACCTGCTCAGCTAATTAATTACCACAATAAAGTTCGTGATACATATTTTGACACGTTTGAATTGTAATTTTGTTCGGTGTTGTTGCATGTTCTCTTGAAATATAGTCTGTAGAACCAGATGAAACCATGTTTATGAAGTAATTAATTGGATGCAGAATGCCTTACTTTCAGACATCATAAAAGAAGCCTCAATCAAAAAGCCAGTTACTGATATGTGTTACTGGCACAGATTGTGACTAAGTAATATGGATCTGCAAAAAGGTGCACACAACAGTTGATGGTTGTACATGCAGATGAACCACCAACGATTTATTCATTCGGCCTTCTGATGACTTTCAGCTTGCCCGCCAGGTATCGGTAGACGCTCCCTTGGAAGAACTCGTTTCCCACCTGCTCCTCTGGTGGAAAGCATCTGAAATAGGCCAGAAGCGAATGCTGTGTGAGCAGAAATTTTCGCACTGAGTACAAAAACTGAAACGTATTACCAACGGGAAAGTTAATCGCGGTTCTCAAAAATGTAGACAGGTTTTCCTTAAGACTCATAAAGCAATGGTAGCAGACCTAGTAGATGTCGCGAATATTCTCGGCCTGTGGCAGTAGCTTCCGCAGGTAGGCAACAAAAATAGCAAAAAAAAAAACTCACGCAGCGAAAATGTTTTTCTCAGCAATCTTCTTTTTGTGAGTGCATAAATAATCGGCACGGAATACCCAGGGGTGGCGCGCATCTAGTGTAGTGAACAGCTAGACCAAGCCAAAACATTTATACTGAACAGCGTCGCACACATTCCTTCACTTTTGCGCTGCTGTCATGAATGAGTTTCCAGAACTGCTCATGCTTTCACGCGTGTTCTATGACCCAAGGACGTCTAAAGGCTTTGTACGGTGATAATCAATGTGTGCGCCACACTTGTTGAAATTAAGAATAATGTCCATCTGGCGCCACCAGTGACCTCTGCTGTTTTCGATGTGCGAAAGCACTTAAGCAAATGCCGACAAAACATCATAAATTGGGCAGATTTGGCCACTTATGGCTTAATGATGCCGCACTGCACGTTTTCTGGCAGATGAAACGCTGAGGTAAAGGTCGAGATGATACAGGAAGACGTTGTTTGTGACGCCAAAAACATGTGATAGCAGGAAGCGAAATAAACGGTTCGGAAATCGCTAAGATAACTTTTTGCAAATGTTATTTAGGCATAGTGTGTGTCGAATGGGGAAGATGGTTAGAGCGTTCAATGCATGTAATGGAAGGGAAAGAAGCAGGCAGTGAGAAAGCACCTCCATGACAGCACGCTGGCCAGTCGCTACATACAGATGCTTTGTTTGGTGTGCAAGGCAAGCTATGGCAAAGTCACTTAAATCATGTGCTCGCGTTGTCTCACGTGCTCTTGATTAGCGAATAATGGCGGGATAAGTTGAGGTTGTAGGCTGCAAACTGCGTACGCATTAGCCCTTTAGAGAGCGGAAGCAGCCCACCTTCGCACACGCTCGATAAATAAAATCTAAGAATACATTTTTTTTGAAGACAGGCCACCAGAGTGAAGTTTTTCTGCAGCAAAATAATTAAAACTGTTGATTTATGCACAATGCAAGCTGATAACAACCATCAATGGCACTGAAGTGACACAGCAAGGGTCATTTCTCTCGTGAACAAAGCAAATGAGGACATATGATATTGAAACCGTGCTTTGACTGACATAAGCGCTCTTCGATAAAAAATTTGTCAAAATTGAGACGGGAGTTTTTTTTTAATTTTATTATTTGAAAATGACCTTTTTAGAAAAAACGCGCTTCTTTAATTATTTTTTATTCTTTTGTACTGCCTGTAGCAAAATGATATTTCGCAGAAATGTTGCAAAGGCTTTTTTCCATATTTGGCACTGTTTTGAAGTTTCTGCATGAAAGAGGAAACGCGCCTAGGCACATCAAACTTAGCAAACTTTTTTCATTCGGGCTGTGTTTGCCATTTTTCCCTTTTTGAGCACAGCATAAAGAAAGCATGAATGTAATTCACAGCAATGCGTATTAAAACCTGCAGAAAAATATTTCAACACATTTATAGTTTGCGCTAAATTCGGCCATGAAGTCTGGAAATATTGCGATGAGCAAAAACAGGACGCCTGCGCCGCCATCTTCAGGTACTTTTTTGTCGCGCTGGGAGTGTTTCTTGGAAATAAACTTTTTGGTTCCTTGCACTCTGAAAGTGCCCACATAACAAAAAAACCCAGACAAAACAAACAAAAATATCGACCAGACATGCATGTTCGACCTCTTGTGGAATCACCCTGAATAGTCTTTATTTAGAATCACAGCACATAGAAACCATGCCAGGAAACCTTAGTAAGTCCAAGGGAACGCTTCCAACTGTTTTATTTTCCGCACATCATCAAAATATGCATATTTTCAGAAATATGCACGCAGGCAGGGCGCAGCACTATCAAAAAAAGCTATAGCACAGTGCTATAAAAAATAAGCATTCACTCTTGTACAAAAAGACTGAAGGAACAATGATGCATCCATCTCCTTCTGTACGTGATACACTTCAAGCTCTTCAGATGTCAATGTTTCTCTGCTTTCTACCCATGCGTTTCTCCAAACAGCAGTACACAGCCACATGAAGCATAATGGAATGGCACGTGTGAACCCATACCATTCTTAATCGACAATACATGCTCCCTCAGGCAATCATTAATGCAGCAGCCGATTCGGCCAATATATGACTTGCCAACGCTCAATGAAATTTCATAAACAACACCCACCCTGCAACACAGAACTGGTCAGCAATCATTTGCAGTTTTTAGACATGAACCTGTTACTAAATGCTATACATTCGTGCTAATGTATAGCTCCTGTGCCCATAAGGACCTTCTGCCTTATGAATATGCTCACTCAAAAACTATGAAAAGAGCTATGCGAAACTGTGTCTCCGGTCAGCGTTATTGAAGTCGTGCGAGCACACTATGGACAACAGTTCCCAGTTACAGATTTCAAGGCTGGTAGCGCCGGCTTCCTTCGGTGGTCTTGACCAGTGTGTTCGAATCTTTGCCACAGAAGTTGAAAAGATGAAACAGGCAGCCCGAGGCCGTGCAGAAAGAGAGCACTGGTTCTCCTTTACGTGCACAAGATTGCCCACAATTCCAACAAAAATTGCATACAGGCATGATGTTCCAGTTGCTTTCTCGGCACCCAACAAGCTGTCGAAGCTATGTGCCCTTATCTTTTCACAAAAAGTCAAGCTTTTGTGCAAAAAGAAGCCCACCAGGCCAGTTCTGCGTTGCATGGTGGGTGTCGTTTACGAAATGCCGTTGAGCTGTGGCAAGTGTACATAGGCTACACCGGCCGCTACATTAATAATCACCTAAGGGACCATGTATTATCGATTAACAATGGTGTGGGTTCACACCTGCCTTCCATTGTGCTTTGTGTTGCTGCACACCACTGTTTGGAGAAATGCATGTGATAGGAAAAAGCAAGGAAACCTTAGCAAGTGAAGTGCTTGACGCGTATCACATACAGAAGAGGATGGATGCATCAGTGTTCCTTCGATCTTTCTGTACAAGAGTGCATGCTTACTTTTTCATAGCACTGTGCAATAGTTTACATGTCATGTGCCCTGTCTGTGTGCGCATTTCTGAAAAATTATGCATATATTTGGGTGATGTGCGGAAAATAAAATAGTTGAAAGTCCAGAGCCCTATCCTGTCTTTGCTCACATTTCTTCCTTATTCTCAGTTGCGCCACAAATATTTCACTAAGCTTTGTACCAACTCACTCAATGTTACACTCTGCCTTTGAGAGCACTGGCAGAAAGGGCACCGCCAAAACCACACATATCTCAAAGAAAGGTGACTTTTAAGGGCTCGTTCTTTCTTTGTTAGACACAATATTAATGACAACTAACAGACAATAATGTCAAGGAAAGTATTAGGGGTGTTATTTGCAGTAATTAGAATATAAATGTGAAGAAAGTAAAGTGGACGAAAAGAAAATTTGCCGCCGGCAGGGACCTTCGAATAACGCGTCCGATGCTCTACCACTGATCTACGGCGGCGGTCATCCCTTCATCCACTTTTTGAAGTATATATGTGAATTTAAACCTGGGAGTGTTAGTCAGCGCCGATCGCAGCCATGACGGCGAGTGTGGAACACTCTTTTCCTGCCTGTTGGCATCACGTCACACGTGATCTTTTTACGAGCTGGCAGCTGACCAATAATCCCTCGCATACTACCTGAAGGCATCAAGTCTGCCAGAACGAGATCCTCGCTATGAGACCCTATACTTTCCTTGGCATTATTGTCTGTTGTCATTAACATATCTCAAGGGTGATTCCACGAGAGCTCGAACGTGCATGTACAGGAGATATTTTTATTTTGTCTGTTTCTTTTTGTGCTGTGTGGGCACATTCAAAGCGCATGGGACCGAAAATTTTATTTCAAAAAACGCTCCCAGCACGGCAAAAAAATATTTGAAGGTGACGGCACAGGTGTCCCTTTTTGCTTACCACAATATTTTCAGATTTCGCAGCCGAATTTCGTGAGTTATAAACGTGTAAAAAATTTTTGCTGCTGGTTTCAATACGTGTCACTCTGAATTACATCCATGCTTTCCTTATGCTGTCTTCAACAGAGAAAAAATGTGAAAAAATGGCAAACACGGCCCAAGTAAAAAAGTTTGCAAACTTTGATGTGCCTTGATGCGTTTGCTATTTCACAGAGAAACGCCAAAAAAGTGTCGAATATAAAACAAAGCCTTTGCAACATTTTTGCAAAAGACCTGTTTTCTACAGGCCATGCAAAAGAAGAAAAAAGTAGTTGAAGAAGCAAGATTTTATATAAAAAAAAGCTCATTTCAGAAAAAGAAAACTCTGGTCTCAATTTTTACAATTTTTTTTAAATCTAAGAGCACTTAAGTCAGTCAAAACACGGTTTCAATATCGTATGTCCTCATTTGCTTTGTTCGTAAGTTGGAAAATATTGCGGTAAGTATTGCATGCCGCCACATTTTCTTTGCCCCGCTGGGAGAGTTTAGAAATTTCAGTTGCATGGACACTGAATGTACCCACGCAAGACAAAAAAAAACCTGACAAAACAAAAATATCGATCGGACATGCATGTACGATCTCTCATGGAATCACCCTCAAGGAATTACAGATACAGGTGTGACTTCCAGTTTCTGTCATTACGCTAGAGTTCACCTCGACTACTTCGTACTTAGTCGTTGCTGTGTGCTCTGACAGTGCTTTTAATGTCACTTTTTTCTTATCTGCATCGTTCTTATGTTGGCGCAACTGCGGTTAAAGTTGGCTATCTCTTCAAGGTAGACACGGTCTCCTACCTAGTCCGCTCAGGAGATGTACAAAATGCCAGAGAAGTATTTTGGCAGCTAGTCCTTTTCTTTTACGAGTGCGTGCCACAGTTTGCACATGGGAATTTCAGCAACCCCAATGTTATATTTACACAGCACCTGTGATAACTTGCACTCGAGGAAAGGGAGCGCAACTCCCATGTCAAAAACGGGGAGGCTGGAAATGGGCAAACGGTGTCCCAGACCATTCATGAACTCGGGAGGGTAACCTTCATCAAAAGGTCCTGCCTGCATGTTGGAAGTCTAGTCTTCAGATTTCGTGCAAATGTGAGTAGTCCAATGGAAAGGCAAGTACTTTTCTTTGACGAGTGTCAGGATGTAGGGACATGAAGTCCAGACAGTCAGTATGCATACTCTTTTTGTAAACGTTGAAAGAATGTGCCAAGTCCCTTTCTAGAAACACATCCAAAAAGCTGGCATGTGGTCTGCCCTATCACCCCCGTGAACTGAATGGAATCTGCTTGGTTGTTTTGATGCATGGTGAAAGCTCCTAAGCAAAACACTTAATCACGCAAAAAAAATCCTCCATGTAGCACACAAAAACTCTTGGCATTGGACCAAAAGTGAGAGTTATTTTGGAGCCTCTGCATTGTCAGATACACAGCAGGAACCAAGAGAGAGAGGCAACTATTGAAGAGCAGTGGACTTGCTTGTCAACAACCATGTCAATGGGAATGGAAGTGTACAGTTCTGTTCACTTACATTCGGACTAATACGACCACTGGGGTGCATGCTGCTGCTCTTGGCACTGGTTGGCCCAACAAGGAAGGTCTGCAACTGATGCCCCCGACTTGAGGAGGCACCTCAGTTTTTTGCCTGGGTAACACCTACTTAAGTTTTGAAAAAGCCCACTACAGGCAAGTACGCGACACACCAATGGGTGCCTGTCTCAGTGACCACTGTAAATCTGATGATGCAGCGGCTGGAAAAGCCCGCCTGCCCTCGCTTTTCAGCACAACACCAAGTATTATGGTGTATTATGTAGACTATTTTTTCTGAGTGATTAAGCTTGGCTGCTTTAGAAGCTTCATCACACAACTAAACTATAAAGATCTAATTGAGGTCGCAGGATAGGTGGAGGCTGACTAGAAACTGCCTTTTTGGGATGTGTTGGCAAAAAGGAACAATGGAGCACTTTCCTTCTACGTCTACAGAAAGAGTACATACATTGGCTGCTACTTCAACATTTGGCAAGCGTCATTCTGACGCTTGCCAAATGTTCAAGTACCAGCCAATGTACCAGCCAAGACGACAACTACTGACCTTGGCAAGCGTCATTCTGACGCTTGCCAAGGTCAGTAGTTGTCGTCTTGGATCGTTATGTTGTATTTGCACGAAACCTGAAGACCTGACTTCCTATATGTAGAAAAGCGAAAGGGACTTTCCGACAAACAGTTACACTCCTGCGTTCCTAAAAGATGTGGTAAACAGTTTGTCCAAAACCTCCCAGCCTGCCAGTGCCCAACAGAAGAAACGTGCTTCCATACCTCACGTGTACAGGATAAGTGAGACCTCATCATGCGTGCTGTGTAACTATGACGCTGAGGTTGCTGACATTTCTGTGAACCAACTGAGGCATGCACTCATAAGTGGAAAGGACAAGCTGCCGAAAGAAGACTTTCCTGATGTTGCTTACAAGAACCCGTGTGCAGACTGGGAGAGCATCTACACAGGGGTGATGGGCCACATTAAACAGCTGCTGTGGCAACATCGGAATGATGCGGATAAAAAACAAGTGGTGTCAAATGCTATGGCAGTGCACAAAGCAATGACTGAGCACACTAGCACATTTACTGAGGTCTCGGACAAGGCCACGGTAATCTGCAACGGCAGCTGTGGCTATCTGCAACTCTAAACAGCGGCACCTCTCACGGCCACTAACAGCACTGGTGCAAAATGCGACACTGCCCGGCAAGAAAATCTCCACACTTGTCACCCTTACTCATTCTAGACATCCTGGCTGAATCTCAGTGTTTTCTGCCTGTAACAGAACAAAAATATGATTCAGAGACTCACGCTTCAGTGCATGAAGCTTCTCTGAGGATGATGACCTTCCTCTTTGATGAAAGAGCAGCATGGTGAACCAGGGATGCTCTAGTTGTGCAGGTTTTCGATGCGCCACAGTGCCTTTGCTCTTTCTCTCTGAGAAAGCAAGGGAGCCCTCGGTTTCTTCTGGAAGCCACTGCCACTTCTGGTTTTCCATTAAAATTCCTCGGCCAAGGTCAATCTGCACAAGGCCGCACATAAGGTCTTTAAAACTGCAAAATCTTACATTGGAATTTCTGTAGAAGCAAAAAACCGATTTTCAATAGGCCAACCCAGGCATCCTTTTTTAAAGGTAGGGTACTCATTTTGGCTGGTTGGTTCATATTTACAAGTAGAAAACAGTGCTAAAAAGACGGGACAAGAAAGGACACAGACCCCCCCAATGGCACTGTCCAATAACCAAATGTGTTTTATTCTTCCAGTCAGCACATATATACTGCACCAGTAACGCAGTGAAACAGAAAAAAAAACAGACTCAGCCTGCGCAGAGGAAATAAAGTGATCAATGGGATGGCAATTCCATGTCCTTCAGAAGTCGGCAAATCGAAGGGAGGCTTACACATGCCTTGCCGCTATTCTTGATACGATAAGATGAGTGCGTCTCATTTCAGAAACTTATATCCACAATAGTGGCAAGGCATGTGTAAGCCTACCCTTGATTTCCCTGCTTCCGAAGGAAATAGAATTGCTGTCCTATTGATTGATGCCTCTGCACAGGCTGAGCCTTCACTTCTTTTTTTGTTTCCTTGCGTTAGTGGTGCAGTATATAAATGCAGACTGGAAGAATCAACACATCTGGTTGTTAATCAAAGCTGTGATCTCCTTTTCTTGCTCCATCTTATAAGCGCTGCTTTCCACTCATAAAATGTCTTAATAGGTAAGGCTCTGCAATTACAACCTTTATTTTATTTTTTCTGAACTACCCCGATCCGCCCAATGTTGCACATGACCTTGACGATGCATGATTACTCTCTACCGTATATGAGAAAAGTACTAAGGTCATTTCAGCACAGCCACAACTCTAACTGCACAGGGAAGCAACATTAACTGTATGCCCTGGAAAGCTTCCTCAATGAAAAAGCTTAACACGAACTGCAACTGCGCAACTAAATTGAAAGATATGTCAAAATTACCTCTGTAATACACAAGATGCACAACAACAATAGAAGGGAGATGAGCCAACAATGAGACAAGTCTCATCTCCTTCTATGGTAGTTATGAATTTGTGTATTCAAGAAAGCATGTAGCAGTTATTCCAGCAACAAGTATTCATAAAAAATTATCTTATTAAAAAAGTACTGACACAAAAATTTTACATCTTCGCTTTTTCCTGTTGAAATAATCAGCTAATGACACGCTAATCACGACTGGAAATCTTGTTTGCTAGAGCACACAACGATGAATCATTTGGACACATATTTATAGCACCTAGTCACAATTTCGGTTTCAGAGAGTGCTGAGAGAGGTGGGGTCTAGCGTGGTTTGTAAACACAGCTGGCCACATGAACGCACAAAACAGCAACGCACTCACAATGCATGCCGCATATTGTGACTGCACGTCAGCACCGCGTTGACAACTGCTGGTTAGAGCGCACATAAGGGTCATGGCAGCCTGCACAAACTCGTGATGTAGATGGCTGTTGGTTTACATACACACCAAAGTGATTTCACAAAGCTCCATTTTGCGCCCAGTTGCATGGCACACACTTTAAAATTTATTCTAAATATGTTCTAGGCTATATTAATTATCGATATTTTGTAGATGATGTGCGTGTGTGTGTCAACACAAATCTATCATACAAGTTATATCAGCTTCAAAATTTTGTGTCAGTGCTCTTTTAATACATAACCCTTTGTCCCATCTTTTTATATTAAAGTCAGTATACCACTCAACACAATCAGGTGTATATGAGCTGTGCCACTGTAAAATCCAGAATGTGCCACATCATAGAGCTCAAGCCAAATGTATAGAGTGACCTTAGTTTCATGCTGAACAGCCATTTGGTTTTGTTTTGTGCTTCTACTTGCCACCAAGGCATGTGCACTCTGGCCTATGTAATACTTTCTGTATGAAAGTATCATTTCACAGATAACTCAGTCTGAAGTTAACAAAATGTATTAAGTGCCACTTGCTACAACCACCCCTCCATGTAACAGCAGAATGACCGATTCTCCAATACACAACTTGTCCCACAAGAAGAGGCAACACTGACAGTGGCACATTCTGCTGGTTTTTTTCAGAATGTGAAATATGTCTTCTAACAATCAAAAGCTAATCTTCAAGTCACATTGTGTGACAGAAGCGTGCGTCTCCCTCTCCCCCCCTCAGCAGAAAAACAGCATATTAAAAAGGAACTGAGCCACACAGCTTAAGATGAACGGGATGCAGGGCTTAAGCGAGGTGAGTCGGCTGACAATGAAACGTCCAATTATGCCGTGACAACATAACTTCCCACATAGCGAGCACTGCCAGAACGCTCACTAGGAGTGAAACAAAGCTTGTCCAGAAACTTTTACCATGCTCTCAAAGCCACACACATTTGAAGTTGTGTAAATGTGCATATGCAGTCTCTGAGGTCAAATACTATTATTTTTGTCACATTACGCATTACTCGAGCACATCGATAGCATTTAACAGTATCACGGTATATTGTTAAAACACACCAGCTGTATTATGAATAAAACTTTTAGAGCTTTCATTATTTTATTTGAAATGAACATTCATCTGTTGAAAAGGTTAATCAGTCACTCAAAAGTAAGAGGCTTGTACCGATTCCTGCACTGCACCTATTTTAAGCGATCTTTATCAATAGGTGACAAAGTGACAATAAACAGTTGCTTTGTTTGAAAACACATCTCACGACAACACGTAGAGAAAGCACCTTCCCACACGATTATACACTGTGCGTAATGTCGTAGCCACTAGACAATGTCTACCCACCTATCGGAAGCATGAAATCTCTTTCACATTAAAGTGGCAACAGCTCCTCCTGCTGATCTTTTCTGTGAATTTTTCCCAAATATCACACCTTCTTTAGGAGATGAAAAATCCTTCAGGGTGTTGCTGGAGCCAATGTTTCAACACGTGGTCTTGTCTTCTTCATGATAGCAACTACCTTGAAGAAGACGAGACCACTTCTTCAAACGTTGGCTCCAGTGACACCCCGCGTTCAAGCATTTTCCACCTCCTCAAGCTTCCATCTCCCCATGAACTACTTTCTTGAGGACTGATTCATCCTGAATGGATTTCGTTGTTGTAATATAAGCAGTTCAATTATTTTTCCTCGTTTTTCACTATCGACAACTATACTTCATCTCACAAGCTCGTTGCAGCAATGTGGAAGCTATGAGGTGTAAGCAAGCCACATGCTTATGAAGCAAAACATAGCTCTACATACAACTGCCTTAGAATTGGCAAGGTCGAGACGTTCGCATTTGTTTGGCACATGCTACGTCAGAGCGATATGTGACACACTAATCCCACTTTGCACGTACGTCCTAGGACTAATTATTAAAGAGGTAACTGCTGGTGATTGTGATTATAAAGCGACGTGGCCGCATCCATCAGATGTGACCACCTGCTTTGATCCGATCTCATGATTGCTACTTGCCCACTATCTTGACATCAAAAAATAAACTACGCAATCAGCTATCACTTTGTGTCATCTCATGCTGAGGACAAAGCATAAGGTAAGTTTTGTTTTTATTATTGAGATCAGGTGCTTGTTCGCTCACACCTGCTAAGAATTTGAGAGTGTATCTTTGAAACAATGCAAAATATTCGCAAACACATTGCTGTTGAAGTGCCAGGACACAAATATAAATCAAATAAAAAGCATCACTTTAGACATTATGGGCAACAGTGCACAATGACGAGTTGAAAAATTTGACTCAGAAGGCACCTGCTTCAAGCGATGCCGCAATGCTTTGTTTTTTCCTGTGCTGCCATATGCTGGCTTTACTTGCCAAACAAGTGCCTTTAGACAAAATGGAGATGCAAAGCAGCCAGCACAGCACGGATGAATACATTATGAGAGATTTTAACTTTTCCTATTGGCTAAGCAGTCTCCACAGTAGTGCGACCAACTTGTGAGATGGGAGTATAGTTTACCTGATATTTCTGAGTTATATATATACCTTTAAAAAAACAAAGCGAATTTAAGGGATCATTTTCTTCGTTAGACACAACATAGAGACAACCAACAGACAATCATGCCAAGGAAGATATAGGAGACATCATTTGTAGTAATTATGATATAAATGTCAAGAAATTAAGATCATGTGCCATGTGATATGTGATACCAGCAAGAAAAAAAAAAGGATGTTCCACATTCGCCGCCATGGCTACGAGCGGCATTGGCTAACACTCTCAGGTTTAAATACACAGATATACCCAATAAAGTGTACGGGAGGACGACCATTGTCGTACCTTATTTGTAAAGGATCGGACACATTACTTCAACATTGCAGGTTCATTCAGTCCCTGATGGTGGCAAGTTGTCCATTCATCCACTTTAATTTCTTCACATTTATATCATAATTACTACAAATAACATCCCCAATGCTTTCCTTGCCTTGGTTGTCTGTTGGTAGTCATTAATGTTATGATATACATGTAATACTGGTGTCACACGAGCAATTTTGACTGCGATCAGGGGCGATACGAATTAGGCTCGATCAGGATCAGGCGCTGCTACACGGTCATGTCTAATCGCGATCAGGCCCGATCAAGATCAAGACCATCACGATCTGCGCATCGAGATCTGGCTCAGATCGCGATTGGAATTGTCTGTACCAAACTCTATCCAGATTAGTTTGGTCCGTGTAGCAGCGATGATTTTTGATCGCGATCAAGAAATCTGATCTGGATCGACCTTGATCACGATCAAAAGTGCACGTGTGACATCGATATTAGACACAGAAGCATCCTATATGCAGCTTGATATTTTTTCAAAAAGAACTCAAACCATGGTGACGTTGCGCCTTAATGAGACGTGTCAGTGTGGTGAGGAATGGGAATATGTTTAAAAAATGCTCAAGCAAGTGGCAACTGAGCATGCAGCGGGCTTTTGTTAAAGGGGTGGTGCCATAAAATTTGCGGCTTGCACATTCCTTGTGGCAAACGTTTCTTAGTGCTCCATGAAACATGATGCATGCTCCAAAATCAATATATTCCTGATAAATAATGTAATGCCGCCTTATTTATGCGAATGACTTTGGGTTTCTGGGGGCCGAGTTAAACACTGATGTCACTGTGTAGGAAGTTTGAACACCTGGGCCCACAAAACTGTAACACACGCAAGCAACTGTCCGGACGCCTTCAACACTTGCTAAAATTTTCTCATAGAGAACATTAGTGTACGGCATTCCAGAATATGCAGAGGTGTTTGTGGAATACCAGGTTACTGGACAACGGTATCGACATCTTGTGACTTTTTGTGCAACCACAATTATAGGCGCGTTTCTTTGTCTTTGCTGAGTGACCACGGTGAAAAATTTTTTCAAAAGGCAACGCATTCAGTACTACACCGTTGCCGAGAACTTACTCCGGCAGAGAAGTAGAACACACTAGGTTTTTGCAACAACAAGCCGCCTCTCTCGCGATGCCACGGTGCGTGCACCCTTCCCCCAGCGGAATAGTTACGAAACGTCTCTTCATCTCGGAGGCTTTTCTTCTGGCGATACCGGTTGTCCCGGCCCCTACCAAACGGCTGAGGGCAGCACAGGAAAATTGAAAAGGCGGATTCGGTGCTTGCCTGGTTTATCTTCCTGCTGCCAGGTGGCCCTACTTATTTAGCCTCGCACGTTTACGGCTACGGTAACCCGGTATGCTAATGCAAAGCGTGCGAACAAACTAACATTCTGTATTGTCACTGGTTCGCGTGATGATGTGAAGCACTTTGCAAAATACCAGCAAGCTTGGCTAGTTCGGCAACACGCTAAGAAAAATGAGTAAGTGTAGGTTCGTAGCCGGCACTCTCTTGGCTTTGTCGGTGCAGCAGTGCTGTGGGTCACCGCTAATTACACGTCACGAAATCTTTCGTTACACTTCCTACCAGTGACGTCTGCGTCAGATGCACTAGCATTGGCCTCGATTTCAAGAACTTGGGCACACTTTGAAGCAAATTAAATATATTATAAACATTTGCTGTGTCCCAACACTTCGTGCAGGGTGTCCTTGCATACAGAGGAAGCCTACAGCAGCAGGCTTTTATAGCCTGAAATTGGTGGCACCACCCTTTAAGTGTTCAGTGTAGCAGTTTGTTCTGTCGAAGAGCATGTTTTATATTCACCATCTATTTTGATTAGTACTGTAGCATTACATACACAAGAATAGCATAACACAAAAGCCAGCTGCTATAGCTATACAAACACAGATGCTGTAGTCCCAAATAAGATACGGAGAGAAGGGAGACTTGTAACAGAGCGCTGGTTCCTGTCATTACGTGTCCTATTTCTTTTCATGTCCCATTTGCGCTAAAACTACAACGCCTGATGAGCTAACTAGCCTTATCAGAGAATCGTCTGCCTCGTCAGTATACATCCTTTCATCAGCAAGCACACAGGACTATGCTAATTATACCACTGGTAGCTTAGTGTATACAATTGCATGCTGACAGTACATTCATGTGTAAACAGCAACACTCTGGCAGAATATGAAGTCTGCATGCCAGTTTTCATGACTGTACGATGTGAAACGTGGATGCTCATTGGTACAATATTACTAACAAGCAAAGGTGATGCACACGCATACACACAGACAGCACGAACGCCTCTACACTCGAGGCAGCGAGGCCCGGGTCCAGGTTACTGTTTCATCAAAAACTACGTTTAACTAACTCAAGCCACAGTTAAATTGCATAATAAACATTCATGAATTTCTGCTTATTACCACCACTTCGACGCTAGGCAAGCAGAAATAAGCCAAGTTGCAAGTTATATCGCACACGAACGTGAACACGATGTTGACAAACTGTAAATCGCGTTGCAGATTTTAACAACGATGCAACGCAAGTGCCGCTCACTACAATACACACAACAAAAATCGATCATCATACACATGCATATTCTCTCGGTTGTTACATATTTGCTTCCGTACGACCGTGCCAATGCGCCATGGCTCTGCTCAAACGAGCGTCGTCAAGGCGAATCGGTAACGCGCACAATGTCGGTCACCCATAGAGGTGCGTAAGGCTGAGTCTTTACAACGTTTCGTCCGTACGCCGTAACACAGCATTGCACTAAGTTGCATACTTTGCAAAATATCCTGTGCCACTTACCTTTAGCTTCTTTCATGCAGCGGTGCTGTAGGCAGCCACGGGAGTCGGCCATCACATGCGGAGTCTTCCGCCGATTCCTTGAACAGCTCGTACTTGACCGAAGCTCCAAGAACCACGAGAATTGCGCGCAAGCTTTACACATTGCACAAACGATGGACGGCGCTTTCGCACACGAAATAAATGCTTTTGCCTTGAAGTTCCAGTGGACGTAACGAGACGCCGAGCGTGACAACACAAAGAAAGATAGCATATTGGCTTTGGCTGTGGATGGATTTGACTTACATTTTTCTTTTCTTTAAAAAAGAGAGAAACAAAACCATCGAAGAGTTCAATTAAACAGTGAATGCATATTATTAGGCAGAATAGTATAAAAATAAAACTACCAACTTATTTTAAAGAACATTTTGCTACGGCGCAAGTCAAATACTCTTTCAGCAGATCTGTATTTTTTGTTGTTGTTATAGCAGACGACAGGCTTCTGCCAGCACGCACGTAGTTGTGCGACTTTACGTTTCTGTCGGCGATGTTTTCCTCCGAAGCAAAGCTCTACATTCTCAATGAACCGTAGGGCTACTATAAAGTAGTAAAGCTTTTACACAAGACAGGTATTTTGTTACGTCGAAGGAAAATGTAGCAAGCTTTCGTGATCAGCTGGTGTCGCCGCTCGTTCGCTTAGGCAATTGATCGAAATCCCGTGCTGAATTTGGGATCGAGTGAGATATCGACTAGCACGTCTCGAATCAGTGCGGCACATAGCTAGATGCAAGGGGGTTGGCGGCGTACGTCGTACTGATTTCGCGCGATGACCGACTAAATGGCAAAAGAGCTTTGGGGATCAAGCTTCAGCTGCTCAAGCTTGTGACTGGGCGACCCAACAGCTTCACCAAAAGCCAGTATCTGCAGTGATGACACATAAAACTTCATGATGTCACGCGCGAGCGAATGACAACCAACAGCGAAGAGAGAGGACAAAAGCGAGCGACGCCAGGCGAGATACGATCGCGTAATATCTGCTTAAATAATAAATACGATCGCACATCGTACCCAAGCACTCGCACATATTCTGCTCCAACTTTTCTCCTAGAAATTAAGCAAGCGAACCGGTGTGTACTGTGTGGTGTAGGTTGCTAACGCCGCAGGTTGGTGGCAGAGTGTTGTTGTCAGGTGTGGGTTCGATCCTTAAACAGAGCGACGTTTTTTCTTTTTTTTTTTTTTTCTGTGAAGCCTTTTATACACTGCTGTCTCCTTTTACGTGTTATCTGGTAACACACCAGCACAAAACAAGGAAATGAAGCACCAACTATAGCCATTATGGCATTGTTGTGGTACTCTGTTTTTTTTTTTTTTTTTGTCATGATACAGTTGAAGATGCTACAACATAAGGATTGAAGCAAGTGATCGAACTAAACGAAAAAAAATAAGGGGCACAATGTCAAGAGACAGATCTTGGGCAATGCTGAATGTCTGTAAAATGACTGCAGCTAAATATCTACATGATTGAGCTTGCTAAAGGAATGTCAGGTTGGTAAACTGATAATTTAAAACAAGTCTCACGACCTATTGAATAGGGATGTGACATAGTAAAGACATCACTTGAGAGTAGTGCATGGTCTGTCCTGTTTGTAATGCAAAGGGTAACGCAAAGGGTGCCATAGTGAATGCAGATAAATAACGCAGAGAGTAAGCAGATCAGAAAATTTGCACTACATAAAACGCAGTCATTTGACACAGGATGGGGAACTTCAAATTGCATTTAGAGGTATTCATAGTGCAGTGGATATGAAAGTGGCTGACAGCTTTAGCATCATATTATGAGGTAAACAGCCTTTCACACACTCAGTGTTACACATGTGTGTCCATGTAGCCGATGATCTACATCATAAAGCACTTGTTGCTAAAAAAGAGGTCCTTTTGTCATGTAACGTGCAAAAGTGTGCATCTCAAGCATTATCTGTGCTGCGGTCTGAAAGAGCACTATTGAAATTTTTCAAAACAACCCAGTTTTATGACAGTCCGTCAATCTGTGATGAACGCTTTTATGTATATATGCGCATCACTTATTCTTGCATTCACAATTTCCTTATTATTTTCTACCCACTTTCTCCTCTCACAGTGCGGGACAACAAATCAGTGCAATCTGGTTAATTTCCCAGCTTTGTCTTTTTTAACTCCGGCCCTCTCGGTCTTTCTCTGTACCTCTGTAGTTTAATAGGCATTCACGTGCATTCGTGAACTTGAGTAAAGTTAAGTGGTAAATTTCAATCATACTGCCATGTTTCAAAATTGGCTCCTTGATATCATGCATGAAAACTGATAACTTGGCATGAGGCGTTCACATATTATTCCAAGGGTGAAAGCCACCAAATTTTTACAAGTTAGGCTTCTTCAAGAGTGAGCTTCCAAACGATGACACAAGTCGAAGTGCATTGATGAACAGCATGAGCAGTTATTAGCACACGCTTACCACAATGAAGGAAGAAATGAGGCACTTTGAACAGCTATATAACCTGAAGATAGAGGTATTTACAGTTGCGACATCATAAGGCTTACATGAACTATTCAGTCTTTGTGGTGGCAGCAGTGAGCTTGCTCTTGTACAGATGCAAG